>NW_010515545.1:52113-115597 GCF_000687285.1 Phaethon lepturus
CAACTATATCCTTCTAACAGAGAAATGGGAGAGCTGACAGAAGGAAGGATGCAGTGAGAAGTGACAGGAATGACTTAACCCAAGTGGGATAACAAATTCAAAACAGCCCTTTATCTCAAGCAGTTCACGATGCCCTACAATGTAAGTAGTCACTGAGTACCAAGGCATGAAAAGTCTTATGAACCAGCGAGACCATGGCATCAGACTTAGGATAATAATGCATTGATGCATTATAATAGTATGACAAAGAACAAATAAATCAAAAGTGGAGGTTATGGTTTGGGTGTGCTGGTTTTAAAGCTTGAATTAGAAATACCGATTTTCTCAGAATGTAAGAGGGAGGATGGAGGAAGAGCGCTGGGGATTAGTCCTACTCAACCTTTCAGTCTGGACAGGAACATGTGGCTGGATGTCCAGGTGTTTCAGTTCACTTGCCAATAAAACAAATACTTTTTACTCCAGAAAAGTTCGGCAGAATTTCTTGATCAGAAGGTAATGGAAGCCCAGCCTAATCCACTGAGGTCTTGTACTATCTCAGTGATGCCCTGTCTTTTCCTAGGCAAAATATTTGGTCATTCCACACATGTGTCTCTGCTTCTGACATTTGCATTCATCCTACCTTTCCTTTGATTGCTTGTTCCTCTACATCGCAAGTGCTGCTTTGACTACCATCTCTTTCTCGCTGTACTTCCTCCTCTTCCTCCTCGGCCACAGCCTCCTTGCTGCCTCCAGACTTCAACTACATGGTTTCTTTGCTTCCCCTACTTCCCTACAGCTGTGAGTGCTGCTGCAGGACCCCACCAGGATGCATAGTAGGCTCCCTCTGCTTCATCTCCACCAGCAATGCACCCACTCCCTGGGTACCAGTCCGATTTACTGAGATGCAATTTGCTATGGCCTGCTGATACAAGTGAGGCTCTGAAGCAACTTGCTGTCAGATCAAAGATGTCCCTCATCAAGGGAAACCTTGCAAGGTCCATGTTTTTAGCTAACGGCTCTTTCCTGTTAGTGAAGTATTCCTGATGGCATTCTTTGATATGTTGGTGTGGTCAAGAGGAAAATCACATTCAAACAGAAATTCAAGGAGGAGACTGTGTCAGAGCATTCACACCTCCTGTAAATCTCTGTCCTTGTTCCAGGTTTATTTTTAGACTGTGTAAGAATGATGCTTAGCCAGAAGTTTTACACAGTGGTCCTCTGTATGGTACAGGCCACCAGCAAGCTGCCAGTAAGTAGCTACAGTAACACTATAATCAATGACAACTACTCAGGTCTCTGAGCAAATAGTGCTGGGATGAGTAGGAATTATGAATAATTGCACTTTACTAGAATTCATAACAGATTTCCAGAGGTTACCCAGCAGTCAAGTGTTTGTCGCCCTTCCCATCCCCATGACTGCTGATAGTGGGGAAAAAAAGTGATTGTTATGCCAAAGTAATGAGCAAAGAGGTCAGAAAGTTTGATAAGAGCAGGAAAAGTCATTTCCTGTGATATCATTAGCAGTATTTTAGAGAGCAGGTTCAGTAATTGCAATGGTAATTCTGAATGGCTTTTGACTGTGAGAACACATAGATAACTTTTGAAAGTTAGAATCTTTGCTAGTGGGAGAGAATTGCACTGAAACAAGGCAGTATGGTGTTACAGAGGGGCATGGGCTGGGGCCTTGGAAGCAGAGGTTCTGCTCTGTACTGTGTGACTTCTTCAGACCCCAGTTTTTCTTCTCAAAATGGCCTGTGGTAACGTATATGCATCAGTGAGCAAGCAGGAAAGCAAATTGTGAATCTCAGGATGCCTACCAAGGTGACGTCTCAGATGGAGCAGATCTGTTTTGCAAATATTTCAGCAAGTGCATGCCTGTACAACAAACGTCATACATTTGTTATTGCTGCACAAACTGCAAAATCAGAAAGGGTGGCAAGTGCTGATCCTAGCTATGTTGCTTCTTTTGAGCTTTTACCACATCTTTGTTTGGGGTTAGAAAGAACAAAGTCTGCAAGTCCCTATATGCTGGAGAGTAATGAGGAGAGGACACTCTCCAGTGTATTTTACCACCCAGTGGCTGCTTGGGTTTTAATTCTTTCTTTCCTCTCTACAGGTGCAAACAGATGACCTACCCAGATGACCTGCCCCAGATCTCTGTGGTCTTTATATTTGTAAACGAGGCGCTCTCTGTCATCCTGCGCTCTGTGCACAGCGTTGTGAATCACACCCCATCGCACTTGCTGAAAGAGATCATTCTGGTGGATGACAACAGTGACAATGGTGAACATACGTAACTTTTCCTCTGAGTACTGTATCGTGTGTGGTTAACGGACGTGAAATGTAAATCAAAGGGAGTTTGGTTACTACTAGCTGAAATGCTTTTTTTTTAATGTTGGGATGAAACAGCATTGAGTCATGGTGCATTTAAACAGCCGGGGGAGGAAGGTCATACATGCAACCACTGATTTATGGATAATAAGCTATATCATAAATTGGTGTAAATTGATGTACCTCTACTGAAGTCACTAGAATTTAAAAGAGTTTGTGTTTGTTAATGAGAGGGTTGATTGAGCCACTTGCACAAAGCTGTGAATACAACTAGTTGTATAACAAATAAACATTATGTGGATAAACCTTGCTGATTTCATCGAAATCCTCACAAGGATGAATGTAATTTTTATAAGCAATCTTAATGTAGAAATGACACTTTTCTCCAAATTTTCAGATCCAGAGGTATACCACCATTGATAGGCTAAAAGTTTAAATTCTGCTTCCAAGGAAAAGTGGAGCCACATATTGTCCTTACAGACAGTTTCTATTCTTTTACATGGCAGCACACTCTGCTGCTTCATGATTTTAACAGGTGTTGATAATATCAGATTTTGTGTCTGATTTTTTGAGGTAGGGAGTAAATTTGACCATGAGAATGAAACAGAATGGGCACAAAGCACATGCAACTTTCAGGTCATCTGGTTCATTAGTGTAAAAATAACACTTCTGTTACAGCAATCAAAACTCAAAATATTGGTGAGCGCATAGGGTGCTATTGATCAACATGCTTCACAGGACAGTTGGGTTTGATGAACTTTTAGGATACAGGTGACAAGAACTGTTGTTGTGTTTTAAGTTGTTATATCGTAGACTTCTAGAACTGTTGCATCTTCTCAAATAATATTTGTTAAAATAAGGCTCAAGTTCAGCATTTCCTCCACAGATAGCTTTAAATAGCTTTAAAAGTTGTTGTTCCTCTTCAAGATCCCCAAAGAGAAAGGAAGGTTGAGAGAATAAACCACTAAAACAAAAATAAATTCCAAAACCTTTAAGAAACAAGGTTTAAGAAACCTTTTGTCCAATTCTGCTTTTAGTTATGGCAGTGTAACCTATGGAGTAATTATGTGAGATTGTAAAGTGTTAGAGTCAATGTAATACAGAGGAGAATTGGACTCGTTCGTCAGTGAACTCTTATATGGCTTTTCTCTGTCATTCTTCTAGATAACTGGAGATTTATCAGGTCTTTGATTCCAATGATAATGATTCTGCTGTGTAATATAGATCAGAAGAATGAGGCTTCTAATGTTCTGGAAGCTTCTACTAGTTTTCCTAATAAATATATTTGTGTAAAAGCCTCATTATGAATAAGTTGCAAGTGTAAATGAATTACCGGACTAGATTTATTTTAAAAAATAGAGAGACTATTTTGGTAATTTGCCTGTTTATAAGCCTATTGAAATGAGGCTGAATAAAGGAGTGAATGAGTTCTACTCTGTCTGTGGTTGAATGCCTGAAAATGAACAAAAGAGAAGTCTATTTGAGATCTTCAATATCCATTTAGTTCAGCGAGGAAGAAGCCTGGTATTGAGGAGTCTTAATTATATTTAAAGTAAAACCCTGTGATCTGAATTAGCTGTTGACCCAAAATCCATTGAGGTTATTTTTCAAACTCTTACTTGAATAGCATAAATCAGAAAAAAAAATGACCAGACTCCCATGTTACACTGCTGTAAGGTCAGAATTGCTCCTCCAGAGGCCAACTGTAACCTAATGCAAATCATCAGAGAATTATAATAGTAATCAGTTAAAAATATTTAGACAAACTACCTCTTCAAAACAATACTCAAATCCATCAGGTCATACTAAACCTGTGCAAGTCTTAACAGTAACTGCTCTGATGCCTAGAGAATTTCTGAGTTGATACCCCTGGAACTGGTCCATGCCACAACTGTGATACTTGGTTTGTATCTGTGAGACTGACTAAGGGTTTAGGAACATTAAGCATTTCTTTCCCTTTCTGTTGCAGAATAAATCAAAGTAAAACATAACGTTGCAGGGCTTTTCTCATTTTGAATATTTGTGTGGTATTTTTGTTCTGCAGTTGAGCTAAAATTTAATCTGGACCGGTATGTCAATAAAAGATACCCAGGTCTGGTGAAAATAGTGCGCAATAACAAACGAGAAGGACTGATTCGAGCCAGAATCCAAGGCTGGAAAGCAGCAACCTCACCTGTTGTCGGGTTCTTTGATGCTCACGTTGAGTTCAACATTGGCTGGTAAGTTGTTGGCTGTTCTCCCAGGGAGAGCGGTACTGTTGCAGTGTGACCTATGTCTCAAAGGCTGTGAAAGAGATTTGCTCAGCAACAGGGAAGCTGAAAAACTGTAGGGATGAGGTGGCTGTAGGCTGATGTTATCACATTAGCAATTACTTTTTAATAATATTCTAAATTATTGCAACATTGCTGACAATCTTCTGCAGTGGCTGCAAGATCCATAAAAAAGCTGTTGTGCCTGCTCTAGTATAGCTCAGTGGAGAGAGAAGTAATTGAAACCACAATGAGTATAAAACCTCCAAAGCAGTCAAATGGGGAGACGCCACTGAGGAGGCTCTGGGCTGGAGGCAGATGCATACTTTCAAGGACTTTTTTTTTTATCTCCTCATTTTCTATTATTTCTTCTTAGAAACTTGGATATAGATCTGATTTTCTCATAAATTTTCTTGTATTTACATTTGAGGGAAACATTGAATTATTTCTTGCATTTTTGATGGGGCTTGAAATTGTCAATCCTTTCCTCATCCCCTTTGTTTTGCAAGGGAGCAGTATTGAGCGTGGCAAGCACAGGTTTGGGCTTAATGGGCCAGATCTGCAGTTGGAGTAAATCTTTGTAGCACCACTTAGTGGCTAATATTTGCATTACCGAAAGTAGGGGCTGGACAAACTGGTATGTATAGTCAGCTGAAAAAGGGCTGTTGGAACCTTCAGTATGTAAAATATGTATTTTCCAAAGATAGTCTGGTATTTGATAATGATGATGCAGGGTTATGGTGGAGCTGATTATGCAGTTCTGGGAGATATCCCCAAATTAAAACTAAAAATAGCTGTACTTACAACCAGAGAGAAATTTAATTGCAAAGGAGTGGAGTGTGTATTTTTATATGTTCATGAAAATCTTTATAAAATGGAAGATGCAATAAAGTAAGTCTTGTAGTGCACCTGGTTTATGTTCACCCCATTTTTTTTACCCAGGACTATGAAAGACTATAATAGCAGTTGTAGTAATTTTCTATAAGCTTAAGAGCTGTTTTAATTTATTTATGTGCTTTTAAAGCAACTAGATCTTTCCAGTCATTGCAAATGTTCGTGTAAGGTTCATATCAGCTACTGGACAGAATCGGGGACTTGGGAGAGCATGCTCTGGGTACTGGTCCCAGTGCTTGTCCTGCCCAAGCTGCAGCTTTCTGAGCATTGTGGAGAATTTTGTTATCACTTCTATAAAGGACATAGAGATCTTACTGATGTACACCACTCAGAGAAGCTAGGCAATGGTGTCAGTAAGCAGGAAAGGTTTTGTGGTTGCTTTTGGTTGTGTCTGTTGTGTTTTTTTTTTTAACATTACTGCTTTGCATTAATGTCAGAAAGGGTTGAAATCAGCATAGCAAGAACCTAGACTACTCAATAAATGAAAGTGTGTGTATATCCGAGATAAAAAGTGTTTGTGTTTACTGCATCCTCCCTGGTGTACTCTCCTTTCAACAAGTGTGCTTAAGTCTCAGTAATACTGCTGAGCCAGTCTGTGTAGCTGCTTTGAGACCACTTGTCTTCTGGAGCAGCTACAGAGGATGAATGAGAATAGCAAACTGCACCAGAAACATCACGTATCCCTTTGTTTCAGGGGCATGTGGAGGCTCAGAGTGTTCCCTTCTGCTGTTTCTCCTGTTGTTCCTTTGGGGCTGCTGACAGCCATCTCAAACCTTGTTTTACCTGTTTCCTCCTAGTTTTAATTCTGTCCACCTGTGCATATGTCATTGCCTGTCATCTCAGTTTTCATCTCATCTTTTACTAGGAGGGACTGAAAGTCCTTCCATTTGGACTGCTTTATTTTTTTCCCACCAGGTTAACATGACCCCTATTCCATAACCCTATAAACCTGGTAGTCGTGTGGGACTTGCGGGAGTATCTTGTTAAAGTACTGCTGTTCTATTCTCCTACTAAGTCTCATCTTGCATGAATATTTTCCCCTATTTTCAACGTATATTCATGTATTCAGAGGCCACATGGATTGCTCCCACTCAAAGCTGCCTTTGTTTGTTGGATTTATTAATCCAACAATTAATTAATCCTTTATTGGATTATTTGTGAGGCAATTAAAAATAAGCCAATTCCTTTACCACAGAAAAGAGCTTTAGCTTTCTGTTTGGTTTGTGTTCCATCTAAAAGTCAAGTACCTGCAGTGCAATTTTAGTCTTCCAATCTATGGCTGCTTTACCTGCCTAATCAGTTGGCAGATTAATTCATAAAGAATCAGAGAGAGACTTCATCATTTTATCATGAAATATGCAAGACTCTGACAACAAAAAACCTTGTCTTTAAACAATAGTTGCCCCATTTATGGGTGAGCTTTTGCCTTATATCGCACTATAGCATTTTATGGGTACTCACAGCATTTCTCTCCAGGGACGCTTCTTCTAAACTAAAATACAATCTGGTAGGATATAAAAAAAATACTCTATAACCTGGCAAGTCAAATTATCTATTGAATTATTTATTTTGCTGTGCTTAATTGCTGCTTTTTTCTTCTCAGGTGTTGAAATGTATTAGTGCAGAGCAGAGATTTTCTACTGACCTGCTCCCCTTAAGGCTTTTGATAGTGTGAGCCAATACTGCAGCTGTGAGAGCAACAGTGGAGAGGACTAGCTGAAAGGGAGGCCATTACTAATACTCCTCAAATGGAATTTTAAATTCAAATTACACAATAATGTATGTGTACATTTCATATGTAAAATTCAACCTGTCCTGCCATAGAACCTTGTCTGTTTTTAATGGTTACTTAACGTCAATAGAAGTCAGCATCTAGAGTCAGCAACCCAGCAGAACCAATAGGTGTGAAAGCTCCTGTACATTCCTCTCTGAGGGTATATTTAAGCCTGTATAGTTCAGTTTTCCCTTCAGTCCTCTGAAGTTTTCAGCATTCCTCCTCTGACTTTTGTATTAGGTCCACCCACTGTGCATTAAGCAATACATAACAGCACTGAGTACAGTATATCCTGGCTGCTAATTGTATTGCAGAAGATGTAGAGCATTATATAGACTCCTGTCTTTGAGAGATGAGAAAGAATAATACGGCAAGGGGACGAGAACTTCACTGCATTATAACTGGGAGCAGGAAGGAGAGAGAGCAGAGAGGGTGTTAATTCTCTGGGTGAGAAAAAGGACACATTGAGTGAAGGAGGGCAGAAATTGTAAGTGAAATGCAGAGACCACAATATATTAGCAGCCATAAAGAGAGTGCTAGGTGCCATAAAAGAAGACATAACGGTAGAGTATTACACTTGCTTTCTATCTTAGGAATTGCTTTTGCTCATATCACAGAGGTCATATTGGAGCACTGAATGGAGTTATGCAATACTGTAGTAATTAAAATTTTGCCAGACAAAGGAGAGTATCAATAAGGAAGCAATGGAATAAGAGGATTTCGTCAAAAGATTTCAATATGCCAGAGAGACAGAGGCAGCCTGATATGAGAAAGAGGACCTGAAATATAAGCCAGTATCCGTCAGACTGTGCCACACACAGACCATCGTTATGGATCATCCCTGAAGTTGGCAGTGTTTTAAAAATATAGAAAACTGTCATTTTAATGAACTAAGAAGAAGAGCTAAAGAGCAAGATCCCCAGGTCTATGGCTAATATTTTGCAGATGCTATTTTATACGGTAGTACGTAGTGCGATTTGCTATAGTGGCCATAAGCAATGGATTCTCAAGAAAGTGTGTAAAGGAAAAAGGAAATTGATTTCCTCCTAATCTTCTACTGGCTTTGGTTATCCCAAGTACTCTAGAACAGAGACATGCTTATGCTTTTGTAAGGCAAAGACACAAGGTCTTTGCTCCCTGAAAATTCCCTCGATATTTTCATGCAATGTACTGGAAGCCAAACTCCACCAGCAGGTAAACTCCCCGTCCCCCCTGTTCAAGCTCAGGTGACTCTTCAGGGCCGTGGCAAGGTCCAGGTCGTTCTTTCCTTCTAGTGAGAGAAATGCTGAAGGTGAGGGTGAAATCATGTTTGCAATCCTTCTCCGGTGCTCTCCCTCCTCTCTGGAGGGTTCACATCTATCACTCCTGCTCAGGGCATGGTTCATTGCAGCATCCCTGGTACCATACTGAGTTTGACCTGGGAAGTTTTATTTATGCAAATGCAAAGGAAAGGACATGTGTTTACTAAGGGAGTTTTTTCTCATCCAAAGTTTCTACCATCACTTAGGATCAATTTGGTAACTTAATGGAATACATGTTTTAGATAGCGAAAGTGAACTAACATTATCTGAATGAAGAGGACAGTGTGCAACAGAAGCCATGTGGGTCTTTCAGATTCATGGGACAGTGCCAGCTTACATACAGAGGACATGCCAGAAAAGCAACTTCAACTATTCATCTACCTAAACAACCTAGAGTGTTCATTGAAGCATCCTCATTGCTTTTCAGTGGTGCAGAAAAGAGCTATTCAGATTTGGCAGCCAAAGAGCTGATCTTTAACTCTCCAGCAGGCGTTTATGCTGTGTTTCTCCATTCTGGCTGGGGGCTACAGGTCTGAAACCTCCTCGGGCACACAGGGATGCTGATAGAGATGTCAGGTAGAACAGATGGGGAATTTCTCTCTCCTCTTAGAGACTGAGGAACGAGTATGAAATTTATTTTTTTTTAGTTCTCTGAACACTTATTTACAGGAAAGGCATTCTGCATGAAATATTCCTCAGCTGGCCGCAGTGAAGAATTATGTATGTCAGTAGACCTGCTTGTCTGCATCTGATAAATGTATATTGTCAGTGAAATCTGAGGTAGCGTATAAAATCACATGCAAAATAAGCTTTCAGTTTACACATATTTTTTTCTTATATTTCTGTGTTAAGTTTTTACTTCATGGTAAATGACACTGATGCAGCCAGACTAAAATATGGTGTTAAACCCACTAAACCATAAAATCTAACAGATGAGACCATGTTGTCTTTCATTTATATCTTATAGGGACTCCTCCTTGAGTCCTTGAAAGAAAAAAAATAATAATTCTGATTTGTGAAGGGGAGAAAAAGAAGCAGTTGGATTTTTTAATGTTCTTTTTTTATTGGAGTAAAAATTAGAATAGTGATGGTGGAGATGAAAAATAGACATATTTCTCTCAAAAGAACCAGAGATTAGGGTATTTGGGTACCCACTTGGGACAGGGCAGAATTTAGGAGGGACATTTCCCAATGTGATTCCTATAGTTTAGGAAAGGATTTACTTTTGGACAAATTAAAAAAAACATACATGGGGGGGCGGGCAGAAAGGAAATTTTTGACAGATGCCTAGCACAATCATTCTACCAAAGAACTGAAAAGAATTCTGGGCCCACTCCTCAGATGACACACGTTAGCAAAGCTTCCCTGAAGTTGTGAAGTCCATTGGAGTAGAAGAGTTGGACAGCAGAGCATCTGGCCGGCAGCATGCATGTGGTTTCTCTTAGGTGTGTGCACTTATTCCTACGTTGTGCCTTTTTAAAAGTCTGCTTGAAGTCAGCAGGTGTTTTTACATATTTTAAAAGGTGAACTATATAATCATGTGTGCTGAGGACCTCATTACTAACTTGTTTTTATCTGTTTTTCACCTGGAAGAAGCTGCTTTTTTTAGCATTGTGAAAAATTAGACTTCCCCCTTGGTGTGGACTCTCCAGCAATCTGATAAGGACATACAATTTTTGTTTGCTGTGGTCTCCCATGGGGTTTGGGCTGCTCTGAATTGGCCCACTGTTAAATACAGAATGCATATATGTTCAGAGATTGACTTACAATAGGATTAGAGAAGCCCATGTGATCACAGTGTGACCCCTGCCTTTGCTCTCAATCTTCCTACAGGCTTATTCTATACTCTGGGTTAAATTCTGCCTTCCAACTCCTTTTCTAACTCTAATGTTTATATTAGGAGCACTTACTTTTGGGGGCCCACAGTACTGGCATTGCCAGAGTCAATCTGAAGTCATCAGAGGTGCTCAACACCTTGGAAAATCCAGTGTTAATCCAGAACTTGATCCACTGGTAGGCAAAAGAATTAAATGAATGAAATGCATGTGCTGTCTTTAGTGATATGCTCAACACTTTGACAAACTGAGACATCCTTTTGTTGTGAATGTGCTCCTGGTCGGAGATACCTTCCACAAATTCCCCAAGACAGTTTCTCTAAGAAGCAGGCACTTACCAAAGCACCTGCTGTGCATGCTCCTCCTAGCACATGCTTGTGCCCGTGGGAAGCCCACCAGAATCATGGCACACGCATATGCTTTGTGGGGTTTCAACCAAGCACTGTTAATCACAGGGCTGAGTCCTGGGAATGAGACTTCAGCAGTGTGTTACTGTATTTCTGGAACTGCTTCAGAGAAATAAAACCCCAGTGAAAATACCATTTAGCCAAACTAAATTTACTGTCCTTTCTCCTCTGGCTTTAACCATTCACCAGGAAAAACTATTCAGAGTGAGAGGAGGACACTGACAAATAGATATTTTTAGAGAGGATAGAAGGGAGGAACTTCTTACGTCACTCAAATTCCAGCCCAAATTGCCTACTTGTTTTTTATTAGGTGGAAAAAAGAACTGGATGAAGGGAAACACTACCTTTAAAGCTGAAACTTTTGATTATATTTACTTTACTGAAATCCATCATGTCTATGAATATGCCTGGGAGAATTTTTCCTCTTGCTCCAGTAAATAACTTGTTAACTATATATGCTACTCTGTGTCCACAGAGTACATTGACTCAGATACAAACTAGGAACCTAATATTTTTGCATCTGTGAAAAATAGAGATGAATCTCAATATTCACATCTGGCTTATATACCTAATCAGGCAGGGCTGAATGCTGCCTTACTGCCAGCCATGGCCATGTGGAAAGGAAATACTCAAACAACATATCGCAGCTCATCAGCATAGCATGTTGAACTTACCTGGACTTCAGCAACCTCTTCCACTCTGTCCTTTTAGTCCTGGGAGCTGCCGGGAGCACCTGACTTCTGCAGATGCACAATGGGAAAAACAAGACAAGGGGAAAAAAAAACAGGGAAAGAACACTGGTGTCTATAAAAAGGATGATTAAATCTACATAATAATGTAGCAGTTTAAAATTAGGAAAAAAATTAGAAATTACTAGGAAAGATTTAATCATAATCCTTTCAAAAACCTGAAGCAATTAGACAAAGCCAAAATTACCAGCAAAGTTGACAAAGGATTTGATGAATGTGTAGCTCAGCTTACAGAGACAAAGACACCATGTAAGTCCGTTGAGCCTGATAGAGCTACTCCAAGGCTGGACTTTGCTAGCAATGAATAGCAATAAAAACCCCCTCATATTTCATGGATTACCTAAGATAAGCAATGTAAACACAGTCCATTACCCAGTCCTGTTCAAGCTTATAGTCCTTCGTCACTGGCCATTACCTAGGGATCTTGGCAGGCAGAAAAATAGAGCACAAAGCAGTGTCGGTAGTGCAGAGGGTGCATTGGTAGAATCTGGGATTTGAATGTTCCTGTAGATCTCACTGAGAGGAGCTAGGGCTTGGCGTCTGAATACCCCATTGCTATTTCTGCTGTCCCTGATTGGGCAAGACAAACTCTGAAATCTCACAGGTGTACAATGTTTAATTAAAAGACACTCTATTCCGAGTTGGGCTAAGGAACATGGAACTAATCTGCACTGGATTTTCTCTTTCCATCTGTGACTCAGAGCTGCTCTCTTACTTGTAGGTATGAACGTATTTTGGATGTTAGATAAATGTGCAGTCTGTCCAGATACCGAACCTTTCCTGTTCCTAATTCCTGTGGGGATGTGATTTCCACACGTGTGGATACAGACAGAGGAAGAAAGTCGCCTCCACTGCGGAGGATGAGAGGTTGAGAAAATGAAGTTCCAACAGTTGCTTTCATACCTATTTACTCTATAACCTTGGCATGGCATTTTACTTCATCTGTAACCTGAAGGTAGAGATACCAACACTTGTTGAAGTGTTCGTCAACACACAAATGTAAATCTTCAACATTTACATTTCATGAGTGCAGGGGACTGAAACAGAACTTCCATCACAGCTTTCAGATGCCTCAGATTTCATGAAAGTTCAAAACCTGAGATTTTAAATGAATAGATTGATAGCGATTAATGACATTTCATCATGTATTTTGATCCGACTGTTGTAGTACACTCCAGAGATCCCTCCTTGTGCCATTCAGATGCAAAGCACCAAGTCAGGTGGTAATAAAGGTAAGCCATACAACTGGAAAAACAGAGTCAACTGTAGAGTGACAGGAGTAGTTTGGTGATGGCTGGTATGACCAGCTGGTATGACCAGCACCAGGGCTGGGAATGGAATGTTCCTGTTATGAAGAAAATGAGGACCCACATTAGCTTTTCCAAGACGCAAGTATCAGATGAACACAATCACAAATATGACCAAGGGCTGAAAATCAGAATGACCGTTAAATATTTTGTTCACGTTCTTTCTCTATCCATTATTTGGGTTACACTTCAACAGTCCAATTTTAAGCTGTCTTGGAAAGTAGCAGGCTAAATTCCCTTTATATTCAAAATACGCTCCTCTGGAACATTATTAATCTCACCTATTTTCACTGTCTACATTATTATGAGAAGCATCTTACTATAACAGTGCTAGCCTCTGCCTCTTTCTGCTGAGAAGGAAAGTTTGAGGCAATTACCTTGGATGTGGGGGGTCTACTGCAGACATCTGACATTAAGGGAGAAAAATTCCTTATGTCTTTTAGCTTTTTCATTACACGATCTCAATCTACCCTTCAAAGTAAAATACTTGCAAAATGAGCACACAAGGAGGAACTGTAGAAGGAACATGGAAATTTCAGGATAGTTTTAAGTATGATGGTTAAACGGTCTTGCTTTGTATCAACATAAACATCCCAATAACTGAGGACTTGAGGATTTGGTGACCAAAGAACTGTAGCCAAGAGAGATAAAATAGTTTTAAAAACTCCTTGCTTGTCAAAGACCTGTTTCCAGAATCAGATGGTAGTGAATAAGAATGACAGAATTTGATTCTTACAAAGGAAACCCACTTACAGTTTTCTCCTTCAGAAGGCATGCAGTCAGTTTTCCTGCTTTGCAGGACAGATTTGGAAATCAGACCCAAACGTAATACATTTGTGCATGCTATGGGAGTCACTGGGTGCGACTGTGCCCTGTGATGTGCACCAGATCTCACTTGAGGACATAATCCCTCTGCTCTGTGACTTCCCCAATGCACTAAATCTGTTGAAGCAATGCCCAAGGGCTTCAGGAGTGGACCACCTCCCAGGGTTTTGTTTGGTTTGCAAAGGAACTCAGAGTCAGTTTTGTAGCGAGGCTTCTGGTGCAAGCGCTCCGCATGGACAGCGATAGTTTTTTCTCCACAACCATGAAGAGGAGGATTCTTCTTCCAGTCAAACAGTTAGTGGCCTGTCATTAGTGACATCTATACCTGCCGTTTGGTATTTTGAAAACCTTTGTTTCAGAGGCCAGAAGGGAGTGGGAGAGCCTCCTGCTGATATACCCAGGGGTTACCACAGCCATGCATGGAGGCATCTGACTCGTAGTGGGAGAGGGGTGTCTGGCTGGCATCTCTATTGTTCTGCTGTGTTTTCTTCTGCTGCCTATAGGCTGATAAGCAGAGATAACATGGAAAGAAAAAAGCAGATTCATCTTTTCTGTGAGATGCTTTTTTTTTCCCTGCTTTATTGGAGTTGCAAGAGTTTTTCTGCCATACACCCACTGGTTTTTAAACCAGCTCATCTCATAAATATAATCTCATATTAATAACGGAAGTGGCTTATCCTGATTTGGTAGGTCACGTTGACTCTTTATGTGGGTGCACGAGTGGCCTAAAGACCATACGAGCTGGCATTCTGAATCATGTACTGCACTGTCCTGAATCTCTCTCAGTTGTTTCTTGTCTCTCACACAGAAAAAAATCTTCTTTGAGTCTGGGGTGCAGTTCTTTAAATGCCATGCCAAAAAAGGGGGAAAAGAAACAACACATGATCCTGCTGACTAAGGAAATATTTTAAAGCCAAAAAGGTACTTGGCAGCCTGAGCTGAAGTCACTGTACCTCCTCTGGGCTGATGCACTCTCATGCTTCTGTGGAAGGTCTTTGGTACCTTGCAGGACTGGGCTTTGACAATAGAAGTACTGCACCAAAAATTGCAGGTGGCAGGCAGTAGTAAGAGAGACCTCAGGCCATTCCAGTCATGGGGGATGCATTGATTTATTCCCAG
The DNA here is from genome assembly GCF_000687285.1 of Phaethon lepturus. Classification (NCBI taxonomy): domain Eukaryota; kingdom Metazoa; phylum Chordata; class Aves; order Phaethontiformes; family Phaethontidae; genus Phaethon; species Phaethon lepturus. The sequence continues at coordinate 66,884 of NW_010515545.1, forward strand.
TATAAATCAAGTAGAGTAGCAAACAAATACATGTTGCATATGAGATGAACATGTTTTTCATAACCTTCCTGGCCAGGGGGAATTTCTGCAACTTGTAATGGTGTTCTCTTCCCACCGTGCTTCTGATCATCCTTTTTATTAAAACTTCCATGCTCTGTGTTATTGGCATCTAGCTGATAAATTCAAATGTCATTTTTCTAGAAGAATCCAAATAAAACTAGTTTAACTCTCTGACTTGTCTCCAAATAAAATGCTGTGACAACTTGTCTTTTGTCAGATATGCTCTTATTTTACATTGCTTATTTAAATGGTTTATTTGCAGTAAGTAGCTCATCATCGATACTCAAGGGTTTCACTGAATCTATGTCTCTCTCTACTGATGAGGGGGGTAAAAAGAAGAGAAAGCAAGCAGTACATGCCCTTATATAAGCGATATTGAGTCTGTGTACAGAAAAGGAATATTTTACCTGTATTCAAGTACAGAGAAAATGCAGTCTTCTTGCAGAAGAGATCAGAAAATTTATGATAGTTCAGATTGAGGGAGTGCAGATTGAAAATGGAGGTTGAATTAATTTCATAACTTGTCCATTTCTGTTGGCACACAAGAAAATATATGGTAACAAGCTAAATATAAGGTAACAAACAAATATAAGGTAACAAACTTGAAACAACAAAGAAACTATTGCCTTTTAAACAATAACAAAAGAATAATAATAAAAGATCAGTGTTTAAATCCTACTAACTGTGAATTGCAGCAAACCACCATTCCCTTAAAGATACATGTGAGAGCTCTGCAAAATCTTCAAAGCTTATTTCAAGAGGAAACACAGTTACAAAGGAGTGAACTGGTGGCTGTTTCTAATGCTGCTTTGAGAAGTACTTTCCACCCTTATGTAAGTCTGCTACCTCTTTGGAGCAGTTTCTCTGTAAATTCATAGCAACTTCAGACTACCTTGGTCAGAAATGAATGTTTGCACTGAAGCTTTTTACTTTACTGAAACACTTTGGGATGTAGCTTCTGTTGAAAGCACATTGATGTTTTAAAGCCTTTTGAAATGATGGCACATTTCCTGCAGCTCACTGCTTTTGCACCATCTGGCAGCTGAAATCTTCTCGTCACCAAAGAGGTTTTAGAAGGCATAATGCAGCCACACTTGTCAGACTAGATCCAATGGGGTCAGTCCTTAGGAAACAAGATTAAAACCTTTGAGTAACCTTCAGATTCATTTAGTCCCTGGTGTGTGTTTTGTTCTTTAGGCCTTGTCAGCAAGAGCAGGTATTTAATCGCTAACAGGCATGCTGGTGGTGTAGCTGTTAGGGGACCATGTAGTTACTCTTGGTGATAGTGCCTCTCAACACTTGCCCATTGCAAAATGAAATTACAGTCTCCAGGCCTCACGCAGAAAACACATTTGGTAAAATTTTGTGTTGTTAAACTCCAGTACAGCTTCATAAAGGCAATAATTCATGTGCTGTTGCTATGTGAAGTATTCCACACCAAGCCCCAGCCTCTTCAGTATGACGATGACCTGTATTCGATCCCGCTGCGCTGTTTTATGGGCTGCCATCTCGCTGGGTTACTGCTCTCAGCATTAGAGAACTTCGTTTTATCAGACTGCAAAGCGGGACCTGGGATTACTAGATGGCTGTAAAACGTTTGCTGTTTCTATTGTTCTCAGGGTGGAACCTGCACTTACCCGGATCAAAGAAGATCGAAAGCGGATCATCTTACCAGCAATTGACAATATCAAGTACAACACTTTTGAAGTGCAGCAATACGCCAATGCAGCCCACGGCTATAACTGGGGCCTCTGGTGCATGTACATAATCCCACCGCAGGACTGGCTCGATAAAGGGGATGAGTCAGCTCCCATCAGGTAAATCTCTCTCCCATGTGTTGTCATTTTGGTACTAGCAATGTTTCCATCCCAGCTGTCTGCCAAGGGGGAATTTAAGTGAAGCAAGGCTGTAGGCTTTGTACAGGGATAGCAAAATGAAACTGAAGAAAACAGATGGCTCACACAAAACTGGGGGTGCACATGTCACATCTCAGAGCTGCGTCACAATGTACCTAGAAGTACAGGTGCTCTTGTTGTGAATGTGTGGTTCAAGTTCACATTGCGGCCCTTAGAAGGATAGCGGGATCTTTTTCATCTATGCTTTTATTTTCCAGTGGACTCTGTGATGTGTAATAAGCCAGCGAATCATTGTGTGTATGAGAAATGAAGGTATTTTGTATGTGAGACTGGCTTCACTTTTGGTCTGTAGGCAGCAGTCTTGGCCATCAGCCCAAACCAGAGCTTCCCAGCAGCACTAGAAGGACATGTGTTAGCCTTGCTTTGTTGGAGAGTTGCTCTTTTTTTGGAGAACTTTGCACATGTTCTGAGATTTCCCACTGGATGAATTTTAAAGTGAAACTGGACCATGTAGTCAGTGTCATTGTATTTTTCTCTATAAGAGAACATTTTGCCTTACACAAATGGAATTTTCAAAGGAAATTCTGTTTCAGGAATTGTGGTAGTGTTTTTGAGAATTGTTACAGTTGGAGAACAGGAACTGATAAGAAAGGGGCTTTCTTTCCCCTTCATTTGAAAATCTGTGTCTCTCAGCCCTTCATCTCCAGTGCAGATGCTTGTCTAACAGCTCCTCTGAGATGTACTGTGCTGGGTGAAGGGTACTATTGTTAGCAACTGTTGAAATAAATACTAAAAAATATGAAGCCCAGGTATGCACTTTACATAGCTCTGCCCTATTTTTGAGATTTCTTAGGAAGGAGACAAATTTCCACCTTAGAGTCATCTTCATTTTGATGTGTATCAGCTTCATCCTAAGGTAAGCTAAAACTCTCCTGTATGGTCCTAGTGTAGGCTCTCGCAGAGAAGCTGATGTACTTCCCTTCCAGGGCAGAGCTTGAGCTGTCAGGTCCTGAGAAGTCCACCCAAACACTTCAAACAACATACCCAGCTGAAAGGATCCCAGCGGTCTTTTGGAAGTGAAAGGACACAGACGAACTGTTCACATTTCTAAGTTGTCAGTTAGATGGGACCATCTCACAGGATCCATCCCTCATACAGAGTGTAATATTTCAATCCATATTTGAGCAAGCATTGCAAGTTGCACTTAGGTTCATTTTCATGCCCTATGACTGCAAAACAGAGCTATGCAGTAACATTAACCTTATTTACCACAAGACAGCACAGTCCTTCATCACTGACCCTTTGCTCAGCTTGAAACCTCAATAAGCAGGAAAGTAATTACTTAGGAAATCAATTTTCCTGGATAACATGCCCTGCTCTCCTTACATTGTTTTAAAAGTGCAGGTGTTTTATATCTATTTCACTCAGCCCTGAGAAATAGTTTATTGATGAAGGAAGATTAATCAGCCAAAGCTTTCATTCCTGAAATCGTGGTTTCAGTCTTTTATTCCTGAAAGGTTTTGCACACTTCATTACTTCCAGTTTATATGTGAAATCACTGTATTAATTTTCACATGAGTTGTTCTAGTATTTGTGGATCTTCTGTTCTGGAGACAATGATCACATATCAGGTAAGACTGAACTAAGAGGTTAAACCTCAGCAAGTTCCTTAGACGTGATTTTCAGAGGTGGTAGCTTGTGCATTCCCTGAAGTATGTAAGCTGAATCTTCTTCTGGAAATTCAACTGCAGATGTTCTTAATAGAGAATAAGGAGTCTCATCCCTGTAATACTGGGATATGATTTTTTTTCAGCAACACAGAGCCTGATTTACCTTGCACTTTCCTCAGGTTTATGTTCAAGCTCTTGCCAGACTTATACTGGCACCGAGTTGGACTGATACAAAAGTGAGTAAGGTCCAAACTCAAGCACTGAGTAGTATTGAAATCTGATGCACGTAAGTAGCTGGCTCCTGAGAGCAGTGATTTTATTCTGAACCTAAGTGAAGAAACCCTCCAGTTCAACACTGCATAAACTGCCCCAAGACAGATGAGTCGGGCTGCATAAGGAGGAGAGCACGCAACCCTCACTGACAAATACCAGAAGTACTGAGATGTTGTGATTGCCTAAGTATCTCTCCTGCAAATTATGAATTACATGCCCTAAAATGCAGAGTCATTAACACTGAACCATGAACACTTACCGCTCTCCCTGGGAACACGTGCTTTGAAGGCAGTGGTCTAGGAGGTTGGAGCATCCACTTCATAGCCACACTGCAGTGATTTCTGATGGGCCTCCAAAGCAGTAGCACCTGGATAGATTTTCTAAAGCATTTGGCTGTGCTGTTGTGTGCTGTTGTGTTATGCTTGGCTATAGAAATACGATGTAATTTTGTGGCTTTTAAGTGATATGCTAGCGTAATTATGATAATGGGAAGAGTGAACATGCAAGTGCACACTTATTCATGAAAAGGATTAGGAAGTCTCTATGTAGAATTGAGATTTGAAAGCATCCATGGTGGGAACTTACTAGCTGTAAAAAATTTAAGGTATATTTTCAAAAGGAAGGGAAAATCAGACTAGTGAGCAAACTTTTTCAAAAATTTCTGTTGGTTTGGTACAGATTTTGGTTTTGTAACCAGCTTTCCACAGCATGTACTGCAACTGTGATTTCTGTTTCAGTCCAGTTTGTAAGGCATGCAAACTGGTCCGTACTGATGGTGTTTGGATCCATGCATCTGTTCAGTGCATTCATAAGATTGCAGGACTGTGCATCAGCACGAAAACTGCAAGTTCATTTAGTCCTTGTCTACACTGTCCCTCTTAAGGCTTCCTTTGAAATTGTCTTCAGCAAATACTGCGTTTGTTTTGTGTCTCTGTGTGTGTTTTGTAAAAGAAAAGGCAAATAACTAATAACCCCGTGACTGGTTTTGTGGTTGGTGTAGCTGAGTACTTCCTCCCATATCTCCAAGGGGATTAAAGATTTTCAGTGTTAAAAGAATGCTTACCCTGGTATCGGTGAGGACCAGAGCCCTGGCATTTCTGATGTTTGCATGGCATGAATAAATATCATCTATCTGCAGAATTGGGCAAGACAGTGAAAGTAGAGTGCAATTCCTGTTTTCTTCTGGGATTACACAACAGATGTGCTTACTTCTTTTCTCAGAAGTTTTCTGTTTGAAACCTGATCCTCTATTTTCTTGAACACTTAACAGTGGTGTGATCCTACTCGGAACCTTGCTGGGAAGGAGCAGGAACTGTCCCTTAAGTCAGTGGGGCACTATATAGGCAGTCATGTCAGATGCACAGCATAAAATGTCAGATCAGCTGTTGTGGTCGAAGTGACAAAGAGGATGTGGCCTTGAAGTGCAAGCAAAGATAAAGAAATAGCAAGAACAAAGTGTCAGATTTTGTAAAAGATTTCTGATACAGTTTAAAGTTGGTTCTTTTTTTTTCCACATTAATCCTCTGAAATTCAGAACAATTGATGTTCCCTGCTTCTGCTTCTGCAGGCAATCCATTTTGCATGTTTGACATTTGAGATGTAAGATGTCTCTAACGTGAAGATATAAATGAGAATTGTCATTTTGACACGCTGTGTCCATCACGTCATTTTCCATTTGTTTTCCTGAGAACACACTGCCCCAAAACGTCCTTATCATCTGGCAACAAACTGTGTAACAAAGGATCCTGTTTCAGAGGTTTCCTAATGAATTGGACTATGTATTGAAACAAGATGGGGTTTTTTTTCTGTGTACAGAAGATAGTGCTGTTTTTTGGAACAGTAAGGAAGGTGTCTGGTATCCTGAGCTCTGGCTCTGTCTTGTCTTGCCTCACCTGCCATGATTATGATGGACTGCTCTGTGTTTGATTTCTTGATCAGCAGCCACTAACATTAGAGTCATTAGTCAGCCTCACTCAGCCAAGTGCTGCACAGCTATCCATTTTATCTTCCTCCAGCAGCAGTGGTGCATTTCATTGTTGCGTATGTTCTCACTTACTGCTTTAATATGCCATAGCTTGGTACCAGTAGGAATGTGTACGTACACACACTGAATCAGCTACTGTGGAAAGCACGTATGTCTCACTCGTGCATAAATTGGCATCTGACATGCCCACAGTGAAGTGGTTTGTGCTGCCTGCGTTAGGCTGGGAGCGTGCGTGCCCATCTCCTGCGCAAGTCAGGCCCCGTGCTGGCCTGTCATAGTGATGGTGATGCAGCCACGTTGGGTCTTCGCTGCTCTGGGAAGAAATCCATCTGTGTTCCTGAGCTTAGGAAGGGGCTCATCTGTAAAGTGTTTCAGGATAAACCATGCTGTCATGTGATAATAAAACTGGTGACTATTTATTGATTGATTATGGTCATCTTTTCAGCTGCTGGTTCACGGGAGCCTATAACAGAGCAGTTGCTTTTTTATTTGTCCAGGTTCTGACAGGTATCCTGCCTGTTCCAAAAAATATACTTTGGTGGGGCATCAGAGAGTTACTCTACCTCCCTATTGCCCTGCTTTTCCTAGCCAAGCATTCTGGATTGCTTTTTTTCACATGCTGTAGTTCTCAAAGGGGTTAACAAACCTTCCCATCATTAAGCTTGTCAGTTATTTTCCTGTAGCCCCTGAGCAGCAAATCTGTCCTTGAGTTCTGTTCTCATGGCCTAGTGTGACTCTTTCTTGCAGAAGACATGAGTTGTAAGGAAAAATAAATGCTTATGCAGGTACCATGCAGGTTTCCCCACTTATCTGTCAGGCCAGGGGTGAGGTGCTGCTTAGGAACCTGAATCAAAGAAATATTCTGCCAGGAAAGGTGGAAAACTCAAAGATATGATATGTGATGTGTCACCTGAATCTCTTTCTCCCTCTCCTTATCGCTATATGTATACATTTATGTTTATATATTTATTTATAGTTACATTTGTGTCTGTATTTATGTATTTGTGTGTGAGTCTTTGTAGGTCAGTTGTCCTGGAAATTGGACTTGTTGTGTGCTCTGAAAACTGTTTCAACTGTTACCTGATTGCATGTATACTTACCTTAAGGCAGGGGGAGAAAGATGCATAAGGGAGAGGAAGACATCGTATCACATGCAGTATGTCAGTCTAGTGTTCCTTCCTTTCTCCTTCACTTGTTCTTGACGAAGCCCCAGGGCAGCATCCTTCAGTTGTCTGTGAAGGGAAGGAGAGGGATGTACCTGGCTGGAGTTTTGCCAACAGAGCCATGCTCCTGGAGATCTCGCCGAAACGAAGTGGTTGTGACTCAGACCTACAGCAAATGGCTTTCATTCCTGGCCAACATGTCCTCTGTTTTTGGTACCCATCCCATAGTAGGCACTGCCCTCTTCCATACTGTGCCTGTCTTCCCTCGTAGCCACCCGCACTGTACCTGTGGCAGCGGCAGGCGCCGGGGAGGGAGTGTTTACTGCCACGGAGTGCTGCTCTCTGCTTCCTCCCTTATCCCAGAGTATTACCCAGAGTAATGTCTCTCTCACATCTCCCTTGCTACAGCCATGCTATCAGGTCATTTCTACAAATGGACTATGCTGTATCTTTCTCCAGTGAAGAATCAATATTATTATGTGCTGCATTTTAAGTTTTTAGCTGCAAAAGCCATTTTGCTGTGTTTCCCACATTATCCTTTGAGTGCTGCTGTTGATTACAATTAATGCTCATAACATCCTCAGTTGTGTCAAAAAATACTCCACAGATCAATTAAGTTTCCCAACACCTTTGAGGTGTTGGTAAAAAATAGTACACCTCTAATCGCTATTTTGTGATACTTTCCTTGTAAAAATGCCGCCGTTTTACTAGAAACTCCATGACTTAAGGAGAAAAGTCCTTCGATATAAAGCAGATGTGGTTTAGGTTAATATATTTTACTCTGAAGCTGTGAAGAGCTAAGGGCACGCACTTCCCATTTGCTGCCCCTTAGCTAGTGAACAGTGTTATAAGACGTGCTAACACAGTTGCTTTTGCTCATATATCCATTTCTGACTTTGAAGGGAAGTCTTTGCTGCACCGTACTAAAAGTGGTTTAGGTACTGGAAAAATCCAGTGATGACAGCCAAGGGAGGATCTCATGCTTTTTGGGGACCAAGTTTTTTTAAGTGTTTGCAATATGTCAATGTAACACCGTAGTCCAGTATTAAATTTTTCATACACTTAAAGCACTTTCAGAAGTGAATCTTAGGCTTTCAAGCTGCTGAAGCAGTTCTCAGACTTTTACCCAGTATTATTATGTGTGCTTCACAGATGGAAAAACAGAGGCAGAGGGAGGTGACTCAATGAAGACCAGATGAATGACGGATCTGGGAATAGAGTCAGGGTCCCCCGCCTCACAGCACTGTTACCAGCTCACTGGGCTGTGCAATCACATTACACTTAGTTTACCGTTGGGTCAGTCAAAGCACAGGGAAGTTAAGGGCCTGGACTTGATGAGGACTGAATGCCCAAAACTCTGGTTGAAACTGATGGAAGTGTTGAACATGCAGTACACAGAAAATTCAACATTGTGCACCATAGGCAAGTTCTTCCATCGCATCAGGATGCGGCCAGGGCAGAGCCCTCAGTTCAGCTTCTGGGGTTGGAGCCGTGCTGTTGTGCAGAAGAGCAGTGGCTGCAGGCAGCCAAATTCAGGTAGAGAACAGCACTGACAGTGGTAATTTTTGACTGGCTTCTCTGAAAAGCTGGATGTGGTTCCTTCTGCCATTGCACTGCTATTGTTGCTCGTTCCTGAAAACTTTTTTTTTCTGAATAAGCCATGAAGGCTTGTGGAGTCTGATTTGACTATATCTAATGAGAAGAAATAAAACATAGACGAGAGAGAGAGTTGCAAAGGCAGTCCTCAAAGGCATTCATCTGTGAGTGATGATTATGTAGTTGCATCTAAAATGTATTTCCTACCCCCATTCAATTAACAAGTCAGTGTTTTAATGGACAGAGCCAACAGCTGTAAAAATCCATCCCCCAGAGAGGGAGATTCCAGCACCTGAGAGCAGTCTACAAAGCCTAGAGGTACCATTCCTCATTAGGAAGGAAGGAGAAATGTCCTCATGGGAGCATCCTACTGCTGTAAGGAGCTGCCTCCGGAGGATTTGGGGTGAGGGGCAGGATGGAAAGAGGATGAGTTTAAGCCCAAACTAGCAGTTCAGTTTTGCAGAGCAGTGATGCTCTAGCCTTCATCCAGTGAAGCCTGTGTTTAGCTTTAAATACATAAAAAGGAAAATGAAGAAAGTGGCTTGTGTTTCTTCTCTCTACCTCCTTCCCTTTTTTATCATGGTTAATGCTTAAGAAATAACTTAACGTTCCCTCAAAGGCTTATTTCATTTCAGAGCTACTGAATTCTCTTTCATTGGTCATGTCCTTTTATTTCAATTTCTAGATCAACTGTATTCCTTGGTAGCCTAAAATATGGTTTTAAGTGATACAGGATGTGACAGTGGGATGTATATAGGGTATGTCTGGTCCTGTGTACAGGAGCACTCTCAGCCTTTTTAGGCAAGTCTGTCTTTGGGCATGGCTTTAGGAACTCTAAGCAGGAAAATGCATTTTACTAAATAACTTGAATTTATGAATGCCATCCATCTTGCAAAGATTCTGGTATATAAGTATATTCATCAACAGAAGATGGATGTGTCCAGCCAGGAATACCCAGGACCATGCATGGTCTTCATAGATCTCTAAGACCACTTCCAGCTAGAGACTGATTCAACAGAAAGTCCTCAAAAATAATAGCACCAGAAAAACGCTGGAATTTCTTGCACACACAAAAGGGGGACTGTGAGGTGTGGGAGAGGTCCAGGCACCGAGGGTGCTGGTGGTGACCCTGCTGCAGTTTCTTTGTAGGGTTTGTGGCCTCAGTTTCCCTCAGTCTTTTTGACTGAATGGTTGTAGGGATCTGGCTGAGAGCCCCACTTCAGTCCAGTCATCTGTGAAAGCCAGATGTTTGCCTTTGTAAATGCCATTGAATCTTGTCCCCCAGCTCGTGATCCAGGGAATGCATCTCACTCTGTAATGGTGGAACGTGAGAGTTAATCAAGCTATTTCAACTTCTTTGTCAGAAACAGTGCCGATCAAATGTGTTTCTATCAACAGCTGCCTTTTTCAATTATGCAGAGAAAACATGAGAGGGATAGTGTGCACTGACTGCAGTATAGGCTTGTAATGATCTGAGAGGCTGCAATGGCTTTCAAACTGAGAAAAAGTGCAAGGGAGAGATGATGAAGCAGTACCAGTAATGTGAGTGCTACAGCAGAGTCCATTACAGATAAGTAATAGCAGTGCTTCAGCAAATGAACCTTTTCAAGGGTACCAAGTAGTTCCTGCCATAGGTTGGACTGTCTTCTTCAATGTCAGGATATGCGTTAGGCCCAGGAGCAAAGCATTGTTTTATCTAACCATGTCTTGGCTGTTTGTTTGAATCTTTTTTAACCTCCTGCTGTAGAAACCATGAACTGCTGATGAGAAAAAGGATCTGATATGATAACACTGTTCAAGCAGCCACCTGCTGCTAGCGGTGGGATCCACCAATACATGGGTAAAAAATGTGTTCATTTTCCCAGCCAGGACAGTTTTTCACACGTGTATGAAACCGCCTCATGAATACGTTTATCAGGTGTCATGGGTAACTACCTTGTGAATAGCTTTCTGTAAAAACTGAAGAAACATGCAGGTATCTGGGATAAAAGAGACTTCATAGTGACAGTACAACACTATATTACAAAGGAGACTTCTTAAAATAGGTTTTAGACCTGTTCCATCCTCTTTGTTTCTATAGGGCATTTTCAATGGTGTGTGTATATATATATAAGCTTGGGCTTCAGTAGCAAAATCTAGCTCCTACCTTGAATTTTAAAGAGGCAGGTGTTGTGACTAGTAGAGAGATGCAGAGAAAGCGTGGACAAATGAAACCAGCAAACATCGCTAGCTTGTATTGCATTGAAATAATGCTTGTGTTCATCTGGTAAATGATCTCAAAATTTGTTGTCATGTAGTGCTGCTCAGTGACAGGTTTCAGATTGCTTTGTAAAGGAGAGCAGAACCATAGTTTTACATGTAAAGAAATTGATGCTTGGAGAAAGGAGATGATTTATCTGAAATCATCCAGTTGATCAGCGGCAGATCCAAGGGCAGAGTCTCTTCATAGGACAATTTTTCCTTTCTGAAGACAACATAGAAACCTCAGAAAACATAGAAATGTTAATTATGGAACAGCTTCACAAAGGCTGAAATTTATCTGCTAGAGTTGACTCCAAAAAGTCCCTTGCCAAACTTCACACCATGATTGATCCATGGTGCCCAACATGCACTTACTTTTAATATGTGGGTAAGTGGACTCTTAATTTCTGACAAAGCTTATGGGTTTTTTTTGTGTACTAATCTTCAAATAAAGTGTTGTCTAGGTCCTGTGCTACTCTGTATGGTGGTGAACTTCAGCTCTAGCACAGAGGTTGCATCTAATAAAACAAAGGAAAAACAGCCTAATGCTTCACTTACATGCATGGAGTACTTTACTTGACTTTACATCTTGTGTCTGTCTCACAGACAGCTGGTCCAAGTGTGTCTGGCAGTGTGCTAGTTATCTGGGTGGCTCTGGTCCCACAAGGTCCTCTGTCCATTGAGGGATGAAGTGAAATGTGACTGCATGCTAATAGATAAATTTAAAATGTAAACTCGAAGAGTAAGAACTGTGTTGTCTGTGTAAATTTGTTATGAGGGGTTCTGCAGTAGCTAATAAATGACTTTGCTTTAATCTTTCTGCGCAGGACACCAGCCATGATTGGATGCTCTTTTGTAGTGGACCGAGAGTATTTTGGCGAGATTGGCTTGCTTGACCCTGGTATGGAGGTCTATGGAGGAGAAAACATTGAATTAGGCATGAGGGTGAGTAACAAAGAAGAGACTTTGAGCCATGTCCGTTTGCAAAGAAAAACAGGGAACCTGTGGCCCAACAGAACTGCTGTCTGACTGATAGGCTATTACGCTGAAGTAATGGATATTGCAACACTATCTGGAACTGACAGTCCCAGTAGATGAATGTTCCTGGCCTTACTGGCCTTGAGAGAACTGATAACAGTCAGAAATATGGTTTATTAGTTCATTCTGTCAGTGTCTGAACCCAGTGAGACAGATTTTCCCCTTTTCCAGCAGCTCTGCTTGTGCAAACAGCTACAGTATGTCTTCATGTGCTCGTTGCGCCTACATGACGTTGTATGCTGGTGGCCTAGCAGGCGTTTTACCAACAGAAAACTAAGGCCAAGCTGGTGGAAGTTAGTTGTAATGTTCTACATCCCACACATGGGGAATGCAGTGGTATTTCAAAACTTTAAGGGTCCTCCTGATAGAGTAAGAACTACAGGGTACAGGTATTCGATCCTGTCGGATAGGTCAGTGCAAACTGCGGACAGATGACTTCGGGACAGCATCGGTCTGGACCTATAGGAAGTTTGATACTTGTGATCCTTTGCCCTTGTTTTCAAGGTGGAGCTTGCCAGCAAGTCCTTCTGAAGTCCAAGGAACATGTCTTTGCTTAGCACTTGAAAATTAGGCCACTTAATGTTGCATGAACACAGTTTCCTCATTATAAAGCTGACTGTTTAATTATTTTCCCCTTACTCTTTATTCCCTGCTTCACAGTAACACATCCCTGGTGCATGTAATGTGCTCATTAAAGCATATACTCTGCTCATGGTGAAACACTGAACATCAAATTAGTCCATTCTTTATCTGACTCTTTTTTTCTAAAATGGCTACAAACTCCTTCGCACCAGTGGGCTGAGGAAGAAGGTCATTGCAGCAAGACTTTATTTTCACATATGGGTGTGTAGTTATTATTCCAGCATCGCAAGAGGGATAGGGTTTGTACTGGGACTGTGTGAATACACTGCTTATACTCTCAGGTTCAGAATTCACATAGGGGACAGAAAAACTGCTACCACAAATCATCCAATTTTCCTTAAGAGGGTCAGGCTATTACCAGGATTGTGTGAGCTTTCCCTTTATCATTGTGCAGGGCTTTGAGCTGTTTGAAACTTTTTCCACATGGCTGCTCCCAGAATAGATTGAACGCTCTGGCAAAACTCTGGCGTGGCTGATGAATAAGCCTCCTAAGAAATCTGAAAGCTGTCGCTCTTCCTTAGACGAGAAGAACTTGCTGAGTACAATTAGGGCTCCTGGTAAACAGAGGCAAAGGTTTTAATAGGATTATGAAATGGCACTTGTTGAAGAGACAAGGATTTGAAGTGAGCAAGGACAGGTTTTCAGGGGTAGGGAACCTGTTAAAGTCTGCAGAAACCTACGATCTTGAAACCAGCTCTCATTCTTAGGGTTTGGTGGGGTTTTTTGGCTTGGGGGTTTTTGACCTATAAAGAATAATTAACCCTACTGTTTGAAAAAGGCTTTATGAAAGTACATGAGTATGAGTAACTTCATTCTGAAATAAGCTGTATGTCCATAGCATGGATCTGTTACTCTATCTTTTCAGCCTTGATTTATATAGTGTGTTATTATATAGTATTTATATATATATACAGTGTCTGCCTCCAAATTTGCAAGTCCTATGCATGATCCCTTCCTGTGTGTCTTTCAGAGCTGTCAGAAACTAGCAGCATGAAAATGCACAGGAACCTTCTCCCTTCCCTCTAGGATATTTATAAAATCACTGTGAATTTACAAAGGTGGTTTTTTTAACTCTGGAATCTCAAAGTAAGTTGCAAAAAATCATTCCTTTCCCAAGGCCTGGTGCACTGACCCACATGGGGATATTTGGCATAACCCCTACATCTGCACAGAGGGATGCTGTTGATGTGTGACTCTGTCTGTATGTAGCAATGAAAGACAGAAAAGGGCTGGAATAAATGAATGAATGAGTGAGTGAAGAGCAACAAATGGTATAATAATAAATAATAAAATGGTGGGGAAGTGGTGGCACGCGTTTGGCTGAAAACAGTCCCTATTTAAGATAGCTGTAACAAAAATCCTTTAAACTTTTTTGCAAACTATTATCATGTTACTGCTAAAAGAAAAGGGATTAAGCTTGGAGTCTCTGAATTAGATTACAGTGCATCTAATGAACCCTCATTTAAATTGTTTTAATAAAGTGAAATAGGGAAAGTCAGTGAAACTAATGAGCTGATTTGGTAGGATACTGTTTGATAACCAAACTAATCCCCCTTAAATCTATTGTTTATTAAAAGATCATCATCTTGGGTATTCCACTATTGGCTTTTCCCTTTTCTAAATTCCATAGCTGGAAATATTTAAATAATTAACCTAAATGATTCTCTATATTGAGTAAGCAGTGCACAAACTGATGGGTATACCACATCTGTTGAAAATATTTAGGGCTCTGCAGCTCTTTTTTTAACACTTTTGTGTGTGTGTGTGTGTAAACTTCAGATTGGTTAGAGCTGCAACATTCTCCTTAATGGGGTAGCTTTGCGGTGAAGCCAATGCCTGTTTGCCAAGCTAGGGAGATTCTGGTTTGGTTGAGAAAAATCACCAGCTGTTCTGGGAAATAAAAGGGAGATGGACATGATTGCAGGCTTGTGATAGTACGGAAATAGATGGACACTTATATAATATCATCTTGTACTATATTTTTCAAAGATGACAGTTTCGCTGCAAGATGGATAAATACAGGACTGAATTCTTCTATGGACAAACAGTGCTATTTTCTTAGTGTTCACCAACCAGCTACTGAAGCTGGTGGGAGTTGTCTGTGAGCACCTAAAAGCTGATTTTGGCCAGGAATTTACAAAGTCAAATTGTGGGTGACCCCTACGTGGATGCGGTGCCCTTCACAAGCCCGGGCAGCTTGGCTTGTTAGCTGCATTCAGGCAAGCACCGCACCACCGCTCTGCCTCCTTGTATCCACGTGGATCCAGAGAGTGGTAGAGAGCCCTATTTTCATTTCAGCTGTGGTTCAGCTGTCCTTTTCCCAACCTGGAGGCAGAGATAAAGAAAAATAATGGTACTTTCTCCTGCAGCAAAGCTATGGGTGTGTCTGTGCCTGAAGAACACACCCTAAACTTGGGGTAGATCACGTTCATCTTTGCTGCACCTGGACATCAATTGGTCTCTCTGATCCATCGTACAGAGACATGTCCCAATAGTAAGAGAAATTCAAGCAATGCTTGAATGTAGAGAAAGACAGGGATCCTGTTAAGTGAGGGTCCCAAATTGTGACCCTGTAGCAAACTGCATGGTTTGCAGCATCATGTAGGTTTCCATCCTAGTGGGAGCTACAGACACACTTAATTATTTAGAAAGGGATCATATAAACATTAAAAGCCTAGTTTATGATTTGACCTAATGCAAGCAGTTTATAATGCATCTTTTTATAGCAAGGCATTAATCATTGCACTAAGGATCTCTCTCTTCCTCTGGTGCTCCACTGATAAGGTGAATGAATTGCTGTTCTTTTTATTTTGTACCCATCAACTGTAATGGTGGGTGGGAAGAGATCAAGCATTTATTTTAAAGGATACTCTGGTACAAATTAAATTCTGCTTCCACCATTAAGAATCCAAACAAATTAAATAAAAAATACGTTGCTACACTGACAACTGAAAGCAAAACTTTTTCTCTTTTATGGCCAGCATCAACTGGCCATACTACTTTATTCTCAGTAGCACTGTGATATACCTCAAAGGAGGGAATGTGCATCAGTTGATGAAACTTTTAGAGGTGCTCAAAGATTTGGCACCCCCCCACAATGACTTACCCAATTTGAGAGATCTTAAAGAAACCTACTATTTAAGAGGTCCTGGCCAGAGAAATCAATTAGAGATGTCCCTAGGTACCAGTGTGACAAATTCAGTCTATGGTGAATTCATATGATGGCTTAGTTCTCCGGCAGAGCTTAGCTGGACGTTTAAGGTTAATTGTGACCTCGGCTTGTACAGATGGGTCACAGGTAACTTTGGCCAGTTTTGGCAAGGGGCAACAGCATCGCCCTGGGAATACACAGTTCATCAGGATTGAAAAGAATTGTCTGAAAACAGGATAAAAGCTCAGATCATTTGTGTTCTCTGCTGTTGTGATTACATTGCTAATGGTGGCCAAGGTTCCTACCTGAAACCAGGCATGGGTTCCATACCTAGAAATGCAGTTCCACCTCTGGGCTTTGCAGAAATACTGTGTGTACTCTAAAAAAATCACGATGCAGATCCACTGAAATGTCTCTATGAAGAAATAAAGCTCGTTACCTAACGGACTTTCATACACAAGCTTTCATTATACTTTCCAAACTTATGCTATATGGTCTGGCTTTACTTTCTTTAAAAACAGATGAACTACATTTTCTCTGAACAGAAATGCTAATGGTAGATTGTTGAGCAGTGAATTCTTGACCTGATTTTATTACCTTTAGCTAATGAGCTTTAGATTCCTTTGAGCAGTCAGTGTTTTAAATGCAGATTCTAGGCTGGTATGTTGTAATGAAAATGTCACAAGGTTTATTTATAGCAAACTTTAATTCTGAATTCTGGACAATGCTTTTTACCCTGTGTCATTCATGAGGCCGGGCCCTTCGTTTTAGAGCGAAGAGGTAAGTAGATACCCCATTCTGGAGAGTTTCTCAAAATTTCAGGGTTTTTTCCTACATGCTGTGTGTAAAATACAAATGAAAATTGTACAAAAATACAGGTTAATAAAAATGTCTTATTTCTGTAAATCCAAAAATACTTCAGTTTTATTTTGACCTTTCCCAAGCTGTAATTTTTAGTATAAATTAATTCAGCCTCAAATGAAAAGTTTTAAAAGAAAGCCTTTCAGTTTGAAGCCATTTAATCACTTAAATGATGTTAACAAAAATTTACAGTTGCTGGCATCTGAAAATGTAGTGCACTCTGTCCTTATATATGCCTATTCACACTGGAGTGCAATAAATCAGCATTTGCAGCACAAAGTTAAAAGCTATTAAAATGTTTCTGATCAGTTCCACACTGAACTCTGCACTGCCTAAGGAAAATCCTAATAAGTGATGTAATCTACTGTTGTTGAAAGTTACTCTGTTACATAGGTTGCAAAGATCTCTCTGATAAATTTCCGAGGTCTCACCCTCCGGATAAGCTGTGTAAGTAAAGGTGTCCTCTTTTCCATCTCCAGTTTAATTTAGCATTTTTATAGGCATTTCCTAATGTAAAGAGTGTTAAGCTTGTAAAGTCAAGCATTAAGAAATCATGAAAGGATTGAATTCATGGTGCCTGGATTACATTGATTCGCAACTCCTTTGCCCCTTCAAGATAGGGATTGGAATAGTCTATTCTGTGGTGATGCGCATATATGATGAGCCAGGTCCTCTGCCTCTCTGAATGTTCAGCATCTCTTAATTCCAGCGGAGTTTCATTGATTCAAACAGGATGAGATTAGGCTTGACATTTGTATAAAGCCATAATGCGTTCTGTCTGGAAAAAGAGGCAGACCTAGTTGTAAGTGGGGATGCTCATGCAGGCATTAAATCCCAAGCTGCTGAACCCTGGAGTGTCCGAAGTGCCCACGAGTCCCCACTGCCCTCTGTGCCGAAGTGTGCCACTGCCAGTCCCAAGGAGCTACGCGGGGCGATAATTGCGTTAACGGCTTAGAGAAAGCTGTTAGCAGCCCTGGTTACTCTGGTCCTGTTCTGTGGCTGCATCCTCCCAGTAACTGGTGCTCGTGCCTCCGTGCAGTGAAGCAAAGAGATGCACTGCTGTCAGCAAACAAGAAAACCATGAAAAAGCAGATGAAGAGGACAGGCTGAATTGCAGTGTGACAGCCAGAGCCTGATGCCAGGTTTCAAATGTCTGATATCAACCATGTCTCAAACCGGAGGATTTTTCATGTAAAGGGTCTTCCCACACAAGAAACAGAGGAGTGTGAAAACAGTGTAAAGCAAAGCCAAACAGCTAAAAGATGGCCCTTGGCCTGTTCCAACTAAGTTAGAGTACTTGGGTTTTTCTCCTACTGGATCATTTATATAGTCTTCATTGTACTCTAAATGGGATGTACGATCTTGTCTCTGGGTAGAGAGTTCAACTCTGCAATTTCTTTGAACCAGAGTGTGCTTTTTTTCTCTTTTTTTTTTTCTCTTTTTATTAAACTGAAGATAACTGTAACCTTGAATGGAAAACAATGTTTTCATCAGAACATAGCGCAATGGTGCTCTAGCATGAAATTGCCAGCAAACTACAGGACTAGAGCCTGTGAATACCGTTAAAAACATTCTCTAAAGTGGGAGCATTGGAAATAGCTCAGAAAAGAGCATCTGGCCATTTGGCTTCAATATCTCTTTTTATTAAACTGAAGATAACTGTAACCTTGAATGGAAAACAATGTTTTCATCAGAACATAGCGCAATGGTGCTCTAGCATGAAATTGCCAGCAAACTACAGGACTAGAGCCTGTGAATACCGTTAAAAACATTCTCTAAAGTGGGAGCATTGGAAATAGCTCAGAAAAGAGCATCTGGCCATTTGGCTTCAATATCACATCATGCTCCATTGAGTGTAACATTTTATGTTACAAACTCTTTCATGTACTAGGTCATTATAAAAGCACAAGGCTAGAAATTTCAGAAAGAGATCAACAGCAATAGAACCGAGGAAAGAAAATGCTTCCTTAGTCTTTGCTGCTTTCTTCTCAGCTACTTTCTTGCAGGCTTAATATAAATCAAACACAGGTTCCCCCGCAGTGGCAAGTGTGAACTGAAAGAGAGGGAGAGGCAAAATGCAGAAAACTTGAGTGTGCTAATTGTGTTGAGATTGAAGTAGGTTTTGCTTGCCTAATGATGAGACTGAACCAAAAGCCTAGAGATGAGCTACAGCTGGTCAGAAACTTTCTGGTACAACGTATTTTCTATTGCAAAATAACAACTCATCCAAAACTCCAAATGTTCTGTAGAACTCTCAATGTTGATGCTGATTACTGAAAGTCTGGCTTGGGCTGTTGTGTACCCAGATGTGCCTAACTGTCAGTCCTTAGCGGGGTGCTCAGTACACCTGGCAAAAGGTTTCTTTGAGTTTTTCGGAAACATTTTGAATCTCTTTCAGAACTCTTAAAGTACTGTGGAAAACATCTTTCCACTCGAAAAATGAAATGCAGAAGTGTTTCAGGATACCAGCTGTTCCCAGAGCAGGGAGATGCCTGTTTTCCAATTGACCTTTTCATTAGCTCCCCAGGTGGTTCTTGTTTATCTCAGGATGAGAGGTTTAATCTGACCCACTAGGAAGCATAGAGGGCTCTTAGGTTGGTAGGAGTCCTTTCACCCTGAGCTTCTGTAGTTGGAAGAAAGCCTTGGTTTGGGATGGTGTCCTGTGTGGCGGTCCCTGACCCAGATTAGCAGCCTAAGTCCTGGAGGAGCAGCCAGGGTTGAGAGACCCACAGCCCAAACTGCTGCTCTTGGCTCTGACCAGGGCTCCTATGTGTGGTTGTGTTGCTGGACGGGTTTTCCCAGGCACCATACTCCAGGCAAACCGTCTCATTGGAGAAAATGTACTTCAGCCTTAGAGGTGAGCTGTCAGTTTTATGAGACCCTCTAGTCTTGAGATGGGGTTGCAGGCATCAAAATATATAAACTATCAGCTCTTGCTTAGGTGTTACCCTTGTTGGAAAATTTGAGTCACCATTATTTATGATGTTAAACAGAGGCATATAAATCCTTCCAGCTGGCAAGTGGAAGCATTCTTGTCATGCGAGCTTGAGGAGGACAGAGCTGGTCTTTGAGTTGTGGGTTTGGAGTGGGAAAGTGTCATGGAGTTTAGGTTTGTTTGGTTGTGCTTTAATTTTGCCTGGAAAACTTTGGGAGGTAATATGACATATTTTACTGTGTCTTTTGCAGTCTGCTAAAGAAATGTCTAACTGACTAGTAATTATCCTTGCAATAGTGTTGCCTGAATAGAGCAAAGCATGTTGAGCTGACCTCTGTGATGGAAGCCTCCGACCTGAGGAGCAGAAGCAGGGAATGAGTAATGCGTGTACCTGTGTCATTGAATAAAGGTTCACTCCTCAGTGCCAAAAAATTATACTGTTATCTTCATTGTGTGTAACACACAGAAATAAAAGCAACTTAATGCTGTGAAGAAATGATGAAAGAGACAAATTATTTTCTGTTGAATGTAGCAGAAGATTAGCCACCAATGAGAAATTTTTAATGTAAGTCTTCTGTAAATTTGGTTTTAATGGCCTGTATAGTGCAATGGAAATATTCACAATAAAGGAGCCCCTGGACAGGGCAGCTGTGTTGTATAGCAGGTCAAGCACTTGGCTGGGGAATACTTGCCAGCTGCATGATCTTGAGGAGTGTGTTTCCTACCCTTCCTCTTCAGTTTGCCCATCTGCGAATGGCAATGATAACATTCACTGTATAGTGGGCAAAACAATATACAGAATGGTAAAGTTGTCATCTCTAGAGTGGCAGAAAAAGTCCTCTGAAAGGAGTGCAGAAGAGCTCTTACTATTTGTGTTGCAGTTAACGTTTCAGAAAGGCGCTACTAGCCAGGCACCTTGCAGGAAGGAGGCAGGGAGAGACGATTTGCCCACCAAAGAGCTCAGGGAGGAAGGAGACCAGGCATAGAGGGCACAGAGCAGGGAAACAGATCCCTGTTCAGCTGAGCACAGACAGAAGATGCACAGGTGTGAGTGTCTGTGGGCAGGATGGAAGTCCTTGGCACAGAGTCAAAACAGCAAGCAGATGAGAAGTTCATCTGTTGCCACCTAATCTTCCTCCTGTGAGTAAACCCTAAAATACTCTCCCAAGCCTGCTTCAGTTCTATGATTTCTTCCTTTTTGGTACTGGTGGCAGTGAGCATTTGATTGCAGTCATGTTGTAGAAGGACACTGGTCATCATTTGTGCAAACAAACAAAGTAATAAAAAACCCACCAAAAAATTAAAAACAAAAAAATTGCTCATCCTCCAGAGGCATATCATTTCCTTTGATTCAGTGTTCTGTAAAAGCTTTGGGGGAATGTTTCATGGCAGTATTTTGGGACATGACGTCTGCAGTAATGTATCTTTCAATCATATTGGCTGCCGGGAGTTGGGAACTTGGTGACACCTATTTGCCACATTTGTTCTGTACTATTTTTCATCAGTATTGTGGACCTGAATTCCTGCTTTGCTCCTGCACAAGTAAATTAAGTCATTTCAGTATGGAAGGAAGGAAGTGAAAAAAAATTCTGATAAAATATTTAAAGTCTCCCTTAAAGAGTTCCAAGAGTCTCTCTCTCAAATTTTGTTTCCTACATAGAAAAAATGGGGAAACAGGTGGGCTGAAATGCTCTATTAGCACGTTTATTGTAACTTAGAGCTCTGTACGTAGTTGCACTGCTTGCATACTGCAACTACTCTAGAGCCATACAGACAAATTACCTTTGCATCCTCATATGTCATTGTTTCTCTTCCATGAACATTAGATCGCATGGCAACGTTAGACATATATAGAATGTGCACAAATGCATTGGTCAAAATGCCAATTGCTTTCCACTGTTAACTTTCTTCCAACATAACAGAAAGGTGTCAGCTATTTAAAAGAAAGGAAAACAAACACAAAACGGCATATCTGTCATTTCTATTTGTATTCTAGGCTTAGAAAAGGCAGATCTCGCTGAAAAATCATATTTAGTATGACATACAGAATTTATAGTGTGAGAAATGCAGCCAAGGAGAACCCAGAGAAGCATCAAAATACGTCTGCAAATCTGTTAGATGCAACTGGATATTACATATTCAAGTGTTTTGACTGTAATAAAATAATCTGTTTGCATGTTTCAGTGAAACTGCAGCAGCATATTTCTACCTAAAATGCCACTTAGATTTCCTCTGCATCTCTAATAGCATGTCATTTACACAAATATCTTCCTATCAGCAGAAAAACAAACGATTCAATAACTGCAAAGCATGTCATGCCCATAATTCCTAGCACACTCTGGGGGAGCAAGTAAATAAGTATGCCTCCATTTAGCCAAGGGGAAACTGAGGCAGAAGGCTTTAAAAATGTCCTCATGAGGCATCTGAGAGTCATTGAACGGCAGAGCCCAGGTTCGAACTATTTTAAATAGACTTTATCATGTTTCTCTACTAATTGCTCTGAATTCGAAGCCTGAAATGATCACTGGAGGAGGTTACAGCACATGCATGCGTTAGAGGAACTGTGCTTAAAATTCCTATGTTCCTTTAGGGCATGATTGAGTGAGGAGAGGACAAGGATGATGGACTTCAAAAGGAATAAGCAAGCTCTAAAGCCTGTTCCTGAGGAGTGTGCGAGCACATTCAAAGCAAGTCTCTTGAGATCTGTTTTTTCGGTTCCTGTTTCCAGTTGGTTTTGCCACGTTGTGCTGGCAGGTACCTAGCGGGTTGCAGTGTTTCTGATACATCTTCTGATTGCCCTTTGTGGATGGATCACCGGCCGCTGCCGCTGTGCCCCCGCGGGGAGGGAAGGTGGTGTTATTTTCTGTCTCTCCCTTCGCCTCCCCTTGACTCGCCGTGAGCGGCCCACGTGCGGGCCAGCCTGGCAGCGGTCTGGCGAGGGCAACCGAGGGTACCTGCTTGTGCTACTGCAGGCAGACACGCATCATGTTCCTTCTTCGCTCCTTTCCCTTGCCCTTTTTACCCCGCAGCAAAAAATCCATTGATTTCTGAACAGTCATACAGTGGGAACGTGCAGGTTCAAGCTGCACCAGCGCACGTGCTGGATCGACTGGTGGGTCTGTGACCGCTGTGCTGATAACGGTGCCATTTCCCCCGGTCTCCTAGCCCTCTGTCTGTGGTTCAGCCTTTTGTGCTCAAGGTTCAGGCGTTTGTTGCCCTGACATCATGCTTTTAGCCCGGAGGCACTGTTCTGCCAGACCCAGTGAGCCTCAGAGAGCTGCTGACAAGTTCGGCTCCAGTTAGCTGCAGTTCAAGGTCAAATGGGACTTTAAAATATGAATAAATGTCAGGGTTTGCTGGTACATCGATCTCAGTCTTTTTGATTACTGCCAAATCGCATGAATAAATTAGCCTTGACAGGTGCGATAAATTGTATAGACTACTGATCTCAAACAGTAAATGTTAAAGAAGGACGTGGGAGGCGTGGAGAGGAAAATACCCTCTGCAGATGCTTGTATTAAATGAGGTGAGTTTTGATACAGTGCTCTGGGGGTGATCTTCAGGCAGGAGGAGGCCTTTTGTTCATTTGAGATTCTGTGCCAAGCTGGGGCACGTCTCCTACTGAAGTATTGATTTCCTTTGTCAGAAGGAGTTTGGGTTACCGTGCGTTGTGAAGCGAGAGCGCGTCGGCTGCCTTTTCCACCAGCTGCCCTTCCTAACCAGGGTGGCTTTCAAGCGGCTTGGTCTCAGGCTGCCCGGTTCCCAAGAGTGGACATAGACAAATAGGTCTCTAACTAAAATAAAACGAAAGTAGAGGGCACTGGAAATAGCTCCTCATACGCTGTTCAGTATACTGAACACTGTCAAGCCAGAGTTCCTTCGCTTGTCAGGTCTTTGCTTTGCAGGGACTTCTTACTTTGTAACCAACACAGACATGCAGAGGAACTCGCGTGATTTATAGTACATGCTTTCTTCCCTATGATTTCCTGTGTAACTTGGCTGAGATTTTTCCCTTCTATGCACAGTTTAAATATTAGCCATATCAATCACTGTTTGTTTTTAAATAAGCAATTGTTGTCTTTTGTTGATTGCAAAATGAGCACGTGAAAAGAATTTGAGAATAGTGTTTTTTTCTGATACCACTTAGTCTAAAAAATCAGATATTACAATGATCTCCAATATAAGACATATCAGAAAGCCAGACTTTTTGTCATGAACATGTAGACTTGTTCTTTTCTATGTACTGTTATCCCCTTAATTAAGCATGCCCTCTTTCTGCAGCATCACACACACATCGTGTCTCCCATCTTGATAACTCATCTCTGTGTGTGTGTGTGTGTGTGTGTATAAGTCTGTGTATACATATTTAAATGCATATAGAAGTCATGGACTAGTGCTCATATGGGGCCATTCCTCCTCTCAGGGCTTCTGTGAAATAGTTGGATTTATGCTGAAACACACTAAACTTCATAGTACAGTGAGTCAAAAATGCACAATTTCAAATACAGATGCATTTTTTTCTCCAAAAGCAGGAACATATGGAAGGGCTATATTTTGTAGTGTTAATTTGTAAAAGAATTAAAGGGAGAAACTTTGGTTTGGCTTCAATCAATTTTGCAAAATGAAAGCAGAACAGTCTTTAAATTAGGCAGACTTTAAATTTTCATTGTGAACATTCTGCATAGCTCCAATTGTCTTAACCATAAATATACTATCATCACTTTTGCACATAAATTATTCCATTAATATGCATAATCAATAGCATATGTCTAACTTAAAAGGGGCTATCATAAGTCTGTTGTTTGTATGCCAAACTGTTTAGGTGCTGTGATGAACTGATACACTCTCAATATATACGTAGTATTAGAATGGAAGGGGTTACAAAAAAGGATTTTTACTTGTATAGAAATGCCTCTATTTATGTAGAAATACGGGAATGTAGACAGAGGTTGAGAGAGAGAAGGCTGGGAAAGAGAAAGGGTCTGTCGTATCACAAGAGCTTCACCAGATGGACGGTCTTCATCATGCACCGTGCGTGGGGTCAGAGTGTCAAGAACAGTGATGAGAAAAAGAAGGTAGAATGGGGTGTGTTGACAAAAAGGAGGGTCAGCCACAGTGCTGAGTGTTAAGAAGCAAATTGCCTAATAAGAAGGATTTTGAGAATGGTAGAAGCTCTTCAAAGATTAGCCAATGCAGGCAGGCGGCTCCAAGCCTCAAAATGTGTACTTTTCTGATTACTGGTATTATAGAAAAAAATGTGTACAAAGCAGTCGGGAAGAGGATGGAGATTATATTCTGAGAGCCAGGGAAGTATTGTGCCCAATTCAGGAATCGGGTAAAGAAGCTGTTAAAGTAAATAGATAAGAGAAAAGCGTCAATATTTCTAGAACTGGGGCTGCTTGAACACATGCCAGATGAAACGCGAAGGGATTTGTTTGTAAGGGTCAAAGCACCTTCAATCTAAAAAGCTGCACAGATTATTAAGGATATTCTTTTGCATGCCTACAAAAGCACTTCCCTCTGTTTCCACTCACAATGTCCATTGTTTTCAGATCTTGTAAACATTAATTCCCAAACAGTAAACCTTTAAAGCTTCAGAGTAAGACAAAAGATGAAACCTCAGGGACTTTATTTTGTGCCATACAATATCCTATTGTGAGAATAGAGTCACATGATAAATTATAGCTCTGTCATTTGTATACATTGCACTGCTCTGCACCCTCCCCAGTAACCCACCTGTCCAACCAAAATGCCACTTTTATCGGTAAGTTTAAATTTCACTTACATTTAATTTTTGCCTTGTAAAAAAATTTTGTGAATTGTTCTGTGGCACTGGGAGGAGGCTGGGACTTCTTGCAAACTTTACTACAATCCAAAACAAATAACTCACCCTTTTAGCACTGTGACAAATCCTTAAAGCATGCACAAAAAATAATATATCCTTATCCTCATTGCCAATGCATTTTTTTTCACTCTTTTATAGTAAATATAAAGAGATCAGAATTTATTACTTCAAAAAAGGCACACCAGTCTCAAAAGTCTGAAAAAGTCACCTCCACCAGACCAGGAAAGACAGCTGCATTTTTCTTTCAGCTTTCATATTATCTACGTTGTATGGAAACTTGATCACTGAAACATTGTCTTCCCATACAACACAGATATTAGCAGTTCATGCATATCTGCTAGGTATGTGATGATTCTCTATGGATTTTTATTAAAATATCACCTTCAGTAAGTAATTCCTCTGAAGACCTGGATCTAATTGTATCAGCTATTAAATATATTTTATGCGGTCAGGTGTCAGCTCTCTAATAGACACATGCAAAACCTCTGTGAGCTGTTCATTCTTAAACATCTAGTTTGACCTATCAATTAGAAATTAGTTATAATATGTCTTGAAATTTTGTTTAAAATTAGATTCAAAATTCCCAAGGCAAAATGCCCTTAAGCAGGGACAACACCCCCAGAAAACAACATGTCGAATGGAAATTCAGAGAGCAAATCAGGTTGTTTTATACTCAGCTACTTGTTGAAGGCATCAGTGCCCTAAGTTTTAGCATGAATCCATGTTTGTTTGCAAACATGTGCAGTTGCTTTAAGATCTGCTATGTCTAGAGCTGGTTCTAGCGCCCACCTCCAAAGTCTTCCCTTTAAGAACAGGCTATGGATCTTGAACATCTTTCTTTGTCAGACTGGAATCTTGCCTGATGCCTGGAGTTTTGTCTTTGTGATTTGATGTATCCAGCAACTTGCCAATAATGCATTTATTTTCTCAGTCAACTGTAGTAGACTGTTGTGTATTGAACTAATAGTTCAATATTATTTGAACTGCCTCCATCATCTTAGAAATTTTGTTAGCTGATTATTCAGTTCAGTGAGTATGCTGCTTTCCCTTGTGTCTCCTCCCTTGATGTCTATGACACATGAATTATGAGGTGGGAAAAAAAGTCAGGCTTAACCTATAAAAAAGAGAAGAGAAAATAACTGATAGAAATCTTAAAAAAACCCAAACCCTCTAGATGAGAAACCATAGGAGTGAGATAAGGCAAGCAAGCCTTATGGGGGTAGTGATTAAGCAGTTGTGGACTGAGAGCAACTGAAATGTGAGAATTTCGCAAAGGGCCAGAAGGCAACTTAATGATGTCCAGGACACTGTAACTAATAACTTTTTGGGCGAGTGCGTGGAGAATGGGACATGTCAAACCAAACTTTGACAGGCATCTCCTGAAAGAAGAGGACAGGTCTTGGTAGAGTCAGTTTTGAAATCACCTATGGTTGTACTAGCTGCTTCAGATGAACCTGACCTGTCCCTGAAGGGGAAGGAGGTATGAATATAGATGATGGAGCCAAGCCCTGAGTGTTCTGCACTGAGCACCCAGAATATTAGGCCAGACCTGGTATAAACTGAATCAGTCCATTAACTTCCCTACCTTGCCATGCAAGCAACAAAGGCATTCTTCTGTCTCCTCCTTCCCAGCTCCTTCCTAGGACATTTTTTAACTTGAGAGTCAATGTGTTTTGCTTCTAGAGTCATGCTGAAATATTCTGCTCCGGGTTGCAGTGGAAGTAGGAAGTGAGTTTTAGAAAGCAGAATTTGGACCCAGGTTTGTGTCACCCTGTGCCCAGCTGCAGCTCTTGGCATTGTCTGTGCTTTCATTTACACTGGTAACTCATGGTTGTCTTCAGCAGCTAAGGGAAATGTGGTTCATTTTTCTTGTTCCTCATTAATCTGTATTCAGTATCTCATCAGGAGGATATAGTGATGTGCAAATGTGGTATAAGTTACTTTCTCTCCCTTTCCAGTCCCTCTGCCTGCTTTAATTAAGCGTAGCCTGTTGTCCATCTTGCTGAAGCAATTTCCTGTCATGTCAAATGTCAAAGGCAGTTTCTACATGAAAAAAATAGCAAATTCTAGCACTTAAGATGTTTCTTAGACCTTCACAGAAAACTTTTCATTCTGCATACCTTGCAGGTCACTGATCTTTTTTTTCTTTTTTTTTCCCCAAAGCAAGCAGATAGGGAAGGATAGTGCAATCTAGCATTTTAAGTTTAAAATTTAGCCATGAGTCAAGACACTGATAAAGTAAGAAATTGAGGTGAATGTGACAGCAAAAGAAAGGAGGAGTGATGATATGGCAACCTGAGTGAATTTCATCTCAAAAGGTAGTTTAAAGATACCATAATCTTTTCCTTAGCCTTTTGGTAAGTCAAGACAGGGAAAAACCTTCCTTCAGCGGCATTACCTGAATGTCCGCACCCTCTTAGATATGAAGAAAGTGCTGTGATTTAGCAGAACAGAAACCCCTTAAATAACAAACTGGAATCCATGAGCCTGCTAGAGGTTGCATGATAAATCTTTCAACCTGCTGTATATTGACCTCCTTAAATTGTGATATACAGCAAAATGGAGTACCCAACCCAGTTTGAAAGATGTTTATGCCTTCCTGCTGTGCAGGGTGAGGGTGGGATGGATTTCTGCTCGAAGTGCAGGGGCACAGCAGCTACCAATTTTAATTTACTGTAGATCTGAATGGCACTTGTTTTCAAAACAACTCTGGTAAATCCAGTGCTGGTTTGTACTTGTTACCACATTAATAAGGATTTGACACACTAACCCTCTCCCTTTCATGCCTTAATTTCTGCACTGTTTCTGCTTCTGTCACTGTGAGGGCTGCGTGCAATATTTCCTCATTAACGTAGATTCATTAAGTATTCAATAAAGACTATTTCTGTCCTGTTTTTTTGCCACTGGTGCTGGTATCCCCTGCCCAAAGCAGGTAATGAAGGGCCTGAAGAGTCTAGATGTGAATGGCTGCTAACCACATCCCTATTTATCTCTAGATACTTTCACAACAGTGTCTGGAGTAAAGAACAGATCCACTGTCAGTTCTGCCTTATAGTGTTCTGATGTAGAGAACCAAACCGGGAGTAAGGAAGGTGTAAATGTAACCACACTGGTCGTATGTCAGGCCCCAGGGTGAGAACCATGCAAACAAGATGCAGAGGGAGGTACACGTTTGCCTTTGGTGCTCAGTTTTCGATGCTGGAAGGCAGGTGCGGTGCGCAAGCAGCACTCGTTGCATCTTCTCTAGGGCACTCCTCGGGGTTTGGACATTTTTGTCCCCATGGAGCCGGTAGTAGAGGAAGTGTTTCATGAGGATAGTGGAGATGAGCTGCTACTCAAGTACATGAGACAAATCGACAGGACCAAATCATCTTGAGCTGTGCAGGGGGATTATTATTATTTCGGATAATTTTCCCACCTTGCTTCAGCTTTTCTTCCTAATTCCTGTCTTTCTGGTGAGTCTTTAGGCCTTTTCTCCACTTTCTGCTTTCTGCTCTTGCCAATGTCTTATTCATCACTTTCCTATCCCTCCACCATTCCTGGCTCCACTCCACCAGGTCTTAATGTTCCACACTCTCATCTAGCTGTGGCAGTGACTTACAAGCTCAGTGCTGGTGTGGACACCAGACCTCTTAAGTCCCTAAGCAACTCCCAGGAAAACTCATAATTGTCTTTTACAATGGATGTTCAAAGTAAGGGAAGCATTAGAGGTTTGAGGAGTTGTTGCTTAAGAGAAGCCTAGACTAGATGAGAAAGAGAAAACCTATTACTCAGGGTAGAAAAAAAAAAAGGCACCTTTTTAATAGCAAGACCAATTAACCAGGGATCCCCCCTGTGACATGAAGTGATACCGTAAAGGAAACATTTTAATTTGAACAGCAATTAATTCAGAAGAAGAGAGGCTTATGTTTTGCAGGAAAAAATGGCCATTGTTGATCACAGAGCTTTCTTTTGACTTCATCTCTGACTGTAGAAAGATGATGGAGTAAAGACTTCTAGAGATGCTATGCATTTGAAAGAAAAATTTGAAGGCTGCAACAGTGACCTCAGGAATTTAACCCAGAGGCAAATGCAGATAAAATCAGATTAATGGGTCAAAGCAGGGCCAGCCTCAGATGCACACGGAGAAGTCTCCGCAATCCTCAAGGTCTTGAGAACTAATCCTGTTCTGAGATTTGTCTACCATATCCCTTACTCCTCTGTTACCTTTTGCCTGACTGACTCTCCTACTTCATTGGTCTCTCCTTCTCTGTGTGGTCACTTGTTCTCCATACTGCCTTTTTTCTTTTCATCCATTCATCCCCCTAGGTATTTGGACAAAGTAGCTAGAAATGATGTCATGCTAATGAGAATCCAGCATTGCTTTTCAGCAGTCTGATGAAAATGGACCTTGAGGCACCACAGTACACAAGGATCAGATTGCCTAAAGTGGGCACAGTTTTAGTATAAAAATAACTGTAGGGTGTAGAAGTGGAACAGAAAACAATATTTAAAGTTTATACAGTGCCTTTATATGTATCCATAAATCCTGGATATTGTCAGAGATAGGCTAGATGGGTCCCTTTCCATATCCATTATAGCCGCATTGTTTAGGGGTGGTCTTAATGCTTATAACTGCTTGTTATTATAGACAGACTGATTTGGTTGATTAATGTGGATGTTTCAGCTTATGTGCATGAGTATTCCCAAACTAGTCAGGTTTTTTTGCAACAACTTGGCTGTGGTGGCATCAAGCTGTGGCTCACACTAGCTGTGCCAACTTATGGTTTTTGATTCAGTCAGTCTTTCCTCTAACTTGGAACTGAAACGTCAAAGTATCTTTTTTTGTTTGTTTGTTTAAGCAATCATTTATGAGTTTGTATTGGGTTTGCATCAGTAAAATGTTGCAGAGGAATGTCTTAGGGACCAGCTCCTGTAGATGTTCAATTTAATGGGGTTTGAACACCTGAACAAATAGATGTGCACAGACTGCCTGCGTGTAAAGCTCTTTTTTCACTGAGTGGTCATATTTGTGGTTAAATAATTCTGTGTACACGCTGTGATGCTGCTGATATTCAATAGTTCTCATTTCGTTGTGTGAAGAGTTTCATCCAGTTGATCAAGGAGTAGATGAAGTTCTGTATGAGTTTGGCCAATATCAAACTGTTTAATAATTTTGTCACAGTCATATATTAACAATAAATGGCCAGTAAATTATCAGCAATGCACGAATTTGTGAAAATGCTGCTCAATTTGTCAATTACTTGTAAATTGGAAAATAGCCACATGTATTCTAAATGATTGGTATCACTAGTCTGAGACACACTGTTTAATATTTGCAGCTATCCTTTTGTTTCACATGTATTTAAAAGGTGACTCTTTTGGGTGTCCATCTTAATGGACCCTGGGTTCCAGAGAACATAAGCCTTGCATTTCGGGGAATTTAACTCTCTGTCAACTTGGCTGCCCAACAATAGGAGCACTCTGTCACCACTCTTTCTTAGTAATTGACAGTCAGTAAGGCACTCTAGGGTGACAATATTTTTCTACATATCCTTTAGCTAGGTTCGAGTGACATCCATGTATTGGCTTTTGATGCCAAACACTCCAGAAAGTCATTTATAAGACTGTCTACATCTCAGACTAGTTCAAGATGAAGTGCTAGATGTCATTAACTGTGACAACATGGTATCTAGATTTCCAGCCCAAATTTTAGACTTATATGTAGTGTACATTCTGCTGTATATGGGCATCAGGAATCAAGGAGTCTGATAAATTGCTGTTGGGGTTCATTTTCAGAGTAGTGTCTAGCAATGTAGCTGGGCAATTTCCATTAATATTAATAGGAATTTAGCAGCTAAATCTCCTTGAATAACTTTTAGAAAATTTACCCTTACGTTTCAATAGGCTGAGCTGTGTTTTGAAATTCCATTTGGGAAGGGGAATGTGATAGATATAATAATGAGGGATACGCAAAAACCAGTAGGATGCATATTTCTACATGACACTGAAGCTTACAGTACTTTTAAATCAGAGCATCCTAGAATACTGTTAATGAAATCCCCCTTAACCTTAAGGAGTAATTTTTCCTAAGTGATCCACAGGGGATTTGGCTGTTAAATTTCCATTAACAGTAATGGGATTCACAATATTACAAAGCAAGTTCACCACTAGCCATGCTGAAATTCTACCCCATGTGGCAATTAATCATGCCCATTGGGCTCATTAATGGAAATATGAGGCAAATTATCTGGCTAATCATGATATGTGATCAATTGGCTCTCCTGCAATAATTGATTGCTGGCTAGTTAAAGCCAACTCACCGTTTTAGTATTTTATAGTCGCATGATGAAAGACGGGGTGTCCCTGTCATGGTTGTAAATGCCAAGGCATCTGCAGCTCACAGATAGCAAGTAGCAGGTGCTCCTTGTGTTTTCCTGTCTTTCATTCCTAGCGTAACATTTTTCCAGTTTCCTTCTGACTCGCATCCCTCATGTCAGGGCCCGCAGGTGCTTCCCACAAGGAGCATTCTTCCCCCGTTGCCTTTACCAGGGCGTCCCTCGTGTGCTGCTGGGGCTTCTGCATTTTCTCATTCTGCCCAGACTAGGGACTTCATGTTTGCTTACCTCACTCCCTTCTCTTCTGGGAATCTGCATTTTCAAGCTGTGTTACGAAAATGGATAAGCTATTTGGAGTGGTGTGGTTGTGCCGGAATGTGTTCCGCAGCAGCCTTGGCTCTGGCCTTTAACCTATTATTCTGCTACCTGATAGCAGAGACTCATTTACCACATTTTGCTTGAATTGTTTTGCAAGGAGCATTCTCCAAGGTTGTGGGATGGTTGGCTGTAGCATGCCAAAGTCATCCGTCAAATTGCTGGAAGGAGAAGAACCGCTTTATCATATCAGCTAAAGAGTTCACGCCTCACTGTTACTCAAATGTTAAAGATGGGAAACTACAAAACTAACTCTCTTTTTAATGCTTGGTTAAACCTAAGCGACTTGATTCAGTTGAGAGCTTTTTTCTCACTGGCATTCTGTAAAGGCTTAACATACCACCAAAATGCAGCCTTAGCTAGGCTGCAAACTCAATTCTTCAGGATAATCTTTGATGTACATTAGAGTATTATGGTTAAGCTAACTGGCAAACATGCAAATCCAGGAGTGCCATGCAAAATCCATAGCGGTTCTTCAGGCAGAACACTAATTTATAGCCACGCTGCATGACTCTTGTCGGCTTCCTAATGAATTCTCTGGTGTGCAGAGATGCACTAAACAACAAAGATGAATACTGGTGCGCGGAGGAGCATAATACAGATTTATAGCCTCAACAGGATATGGTGTACAGATGTTTTGCATATAACAAAGATTGGTTTATGAGCTTTTGCAAGCAGGGGTATCTGTATTCTAACCAAGGACTGTTTTTCAATGGAACTTGAAATGAATAAAGCAACAGGAAACTCTCTTAAATACATTTTGGCACCATCCAAAGAACAGTGTCTTCTGTGTATCCCACTATACATGTGTTTCATCTCTTGAGAGCTTTCTGATGGCATAGGTTGGGCATTAAAAGGGGAGAATCCTCAAGATCACCTGACCAACTTTGAAGCAGAGATGTCATTGAAAATAAGATGCTTACAAGAGCACTTAGGCAATTTTTAAAATCCCTCCCAGAATGTGTATTAAGTTAGCCAGGCACCAACATATTGAATAGCCTTTCATTGCCCTGCTCTGTCATTTGGCACAGAAACAGTTAGTACCTTATTAATTTTTATATATTCAGAAGCCTATTTCTGCAGAAGTCTTGATTTTCTTTTTTTTTCTTTCATACTGGGGAAAATAAAACAAACTGCTTCTATTATGCTATGTTTCCATGGGGAGCCTTACTAATGTACATAATATACAACAGCTGATGGCAAGTGATGATAAGTTGCTTATACCACTGGGAGCTCTGGAATGAGTGGTTTACAAAGCCGGGTAAGTAATGTAAGTCCATAAACAAGACACTCCACGGAGCAGCAGAGTGACAGAATTTTGGCTTCAAGCTTGAGGCTGTTTGGCTGGTATTGGAAATCCATATAACATCCTTCCTTCCTGGCATCTGCTACTTTGAGAAGGTTCACTTCATTACAATAACAAATTTCAGTTAAGTATGATTGCAGTCTGTGGCCTGTTCGATGGATGGCCTTACTGGAGCATCTTGTAACTTGGGCTCACCCTAGTGGGTGCTACAAGACAAGGCCTCCATGGTGGTTTGTTACTCCCTGACTCGAGGCAGGGTGCATGTACTGATTTGTAGTTCATGCCGATGATCTTTGTAGCCTTTCTGATCAATCCAACCTAATTAAAGGAGTAATTCTCAGGGTTTAGGGCCGGTTTACCTTTCCAAGATGGTATGAATGCCTGCAGCTCAACTAATAATGAAGGAACATCTTAGGGCCAATTAAGTGAAAATGAATCAGTAGAGCCTATTAGACTTGATAAAGTTCAATAAGAGATGGAGCAAGTGAATTTTTTCCTTGTTAGAAACTCGGCTGTTTTATGGAAAGTTAGAAGCGGCTTCTCACACACGAATGTCAGGGTCTGCACTCCTGAAGGCAGTCCATCTCCTTTAGTTTCAGCCAGCATGCTGATGGTTTCCTAAAACAGAGCTGTACTTAGAGCTTAGGCATTCGGAACAGCCTATATGTAATATTTTTGTGGATGTTATTTTAGTGAATGTTCTTGCGGATCAGCCCTCGTCTATGAAAGGATTCTATTAATAAAACCAGCTGTGGAACAGGAAGACAGAATGGTGTTATTAGTAACTGCAAAACCCTTTCAAAGCACTATTCATCATCCAAATAATTTACTAAATGGTTTCTGAGAAGAACTATTAATTAACTGGCAAGAATGAGCCACGTTAACATTTGTTTATTGTACTATGCCTGTTGGCCTTGTGGGCTTCAACTAGAAGAGAAATTATTTGAGAAACAGAGGGGCGAATTTTATCACAATTATTCACACTGTGAAAGCTGATTTGGATTCAGACCAGATGCAAAGGTGCAGTGCAGTTTGAGACTCGGTGTTTGAGACTCAGTTCTGCCTTCCTGTTGTCCCAGTTGATTCCCACTCCACTGAGCAGAAAGCCCTCCAGTACAACTCCTTTCTTCCACAGCAAGAGCAGAGATGGGCCCTGCTGCACTGTTACATCGAGGCTGAATAAACGGGCTTCTCCCTGAAGCACCACAGAGCACCTGTGGCTCTGCAAAGTTGAAGGCACACAGTCATTTGTGGGTGTTAAGCAGTTCTGGTTTTGTTGCACCCGGTCTGCAGATGTATTCCTTCCAGTGCTCCCCAGAGACCCAGGTGCCACCAGCTGAGTCCAACAAGTGGGGTGTTCTATATCACAACCACACAGGATGCTCCCGTGGCAGCAGGAGCCCACTAAAGGTGAAGCTTTTCATTTCCTAAGGTTTGTTGGCAGATCTAGGTGTCCAGACACGTTAGACCACAAGCTCCTCATCTTGGTTATACAAACACAGATCTCCCGGTTGAGGCTTAAGTTTGGAGCAGAGACCATGTTTTGGCTTTTCTCCCCTGCCATTGAGTTCTTAGCATTCACCCATTTTACACTGTTCAGCTTTTGTTTTGTTCCTAATTTTTTGTTTTAAATATATCTGACAATATTTTTCTACATCCCAGAAGCAAATTGTTCTTGTAAATAGTGAACTGTGGGAGCTGCTGCTGTCTTCGCTAGAGGTGCAGGCAGACAATCTACTTCTGGCGAGGGCTCAGTCCATTAATTGCGTTCTTGCAGAATGAATTTGCACAAAGGCTTGTTATTTATGGCTAAACTCCATGGAACCAGAATGTAACATAAAATCTGGAATTGCTGTGTAATGGGAAATGTAAGGACACTGAGCACTGCCAGGTGATTATGGATTATTTTTTCCTCCAACCTGACTGGAATCATTGTAAGTGTCCTGGCTTACATTGCACATGCCTTGCAGCAGCTTTGGGAAGCCATTCTCAATAGACTTACCGTGTGATATCTTCCTGCTGCATCCCTTCCCCTCCTGACATTTAAACTAACGGAATTTATTTGATAGCCTGTTGTCAGTAACTCAGCATCAGAAATGAGCATCTCAACAACCTCTCCTTACAACAGAAATTCTCTTACACGCCAGGCCTGAATCATAGGACAGCTTTCCCTTTAGATTGGTGAGAAGTTTTCTTTTCCACAGTACTGAGAGGTCCAGTGAGAAACAATTCAGTGGTGGTATTTTAATTAGATATTTAATACTGTGCAAATCAATTTGACGAGAAGAAAGAAAACATTGTCAGTGTAATTTAAAATATATATTTGTTTTTTCTTCTGAAATGGGACAGATTTGAAGCATTGATTCTTTCTATAATTTGGGTTTTCTCTACTGAAAAGTGCATTTCAATAATCACTATGATCGAAAAGAAAAAAAAAATCATTTTTTTCCAATCCTTCTTTCTTCTCTGCTTCATTCACATGTATCCATGTTTCCATCACATCTTTGCTTGTGTGTGCAGATCAGTAGGGTTTGTTTGTTCAAAGGTAGTGTGACGTGCTGGTATCAGAGGAAACACATTGATGTTGTAGGTAAAGTGTCATGTAAGACAGAAGTTCCTATAACAAAGCTTTATGTAAATCAGAGTGACAGCAGCCATCAGTGTTCACTGTGTGTACTGGTTGACTGTATCATGAGGGTTTTGCTCCTGCTAGTGGGATAAAGAGGAAGGAGAGCTTTTACTGGGTGGACTTATATGCCCTTGCAAGGCAAGCTAACCTGAAGCTGTGCCGGTATGTGGGATGAATGCAGTGCAAGGCTGAAGTGAAAGGTTTGGTTAAGAACGACCAGAAAAGAATTACATAACATTAGTAATCAGTCCCCAACCATTTACAAAACACTGCCTGTGAAACACAGCTGACATCTCAAGCTTGAAACTGGAGGAAGCTGAGGTGGGATCCTTTTCCTACCTATTGGCATCCATCAGTGCATTCTCCCAGCTCCCTTTCCTCTCTGGCAGAAGTAAAATGCATCTCATTTCCCTTGAGTCTGCTTCAGCTGATGGCAGCAGGGTTGTAGAGACGTATCTGAGGACAGTATTTGGCACAAAGCATTGTGTATGTACTTTGTTCTGCTGTATCTGTAAAGCCTGGTTTGTTCTTGCATCCAGGTCGTTACTAGAACAAGAAGAAACAACTTGTTTTTCAGCCTCACATTTGAAGTGAGGGAGTAAAGAAGGAAAAGTATATTGTGTTTATCTGAATACTAAAAAAACCTGACCACACAGTGGCAGCCTCTGTTATCATAACTCAGCCAGTTCAAGAGAGGGTTAGTAAGGCTATGGGTGAGTTTGAAAAGGCTGTTCAGAACATCCATGTTGGCATATAATATAAAACTTGCTCTCAATCCACTGAATCCTTTAATGTGAGATATCCATAAAGTCATTAGATGGGTTTTCTCAGAACATGCCAAGTGATCTGCACTGTTCTTTTTCACAAAGAGAAAGAAACTAATTGAATAATTCAGATATGTAAACAGAGCTGGTAATCATGAGCATCTTATATGTCCCTGTCATGTGCAAATGGGAGAAGGCAGCTATACAGGTGATGAGCTTATTTAATAGGTCTGACATTACTTTCAATGCGAGATCTAAAACAGCAACCTAATGGTGTGTTAGTTTACAGTAACACGTTATACGTGTCTTCTAAGCAGGTGTTGTGGACAACAATTCCAGCCTCGCTGGTCTGGTCAGGTGCACAGAGCCTCTTTCAGGACATCGAGGCAGCAATGATCAGTGTTGTAGCCACGTTTGCTGAGTTGTGGGGTTTTTTATTATTTTTTTTAACAAATCCTGGATGGGGTGCAGTAGATTGGCAAAGTGCAAAAGAGTTTTATATGCATTTGTTCCAAGTGTCGTCAGTGAAGTTGTTTTCCTTCTTGTCTTTTGTCTCGATATGTTTACCAACTCCAGTTTTAGAGTGCTTCTCCAACCAACATAAATGCATTTCACTGTTCAGTGTTTCACTTCAGTGTTTCAAAAAGGTAGCGGTAAACTATATACTCATGTCAACACTGAAGACTAAATCACTTCTCTCAGTTACGGGTCTGTGACAAATTTCAAAGTGTTTTCGGAATTTGACACATCCTTTCAGTGAAGATGTTGAAGAAAGTAATGTCTTGTTGATTTGATTCAGAAAGAGTGAATCAATTCAAAGTGTGAAGTTAGCATGTGTGTGCAAAGTGGCCTTAGATTGCTAAACCACGATCTTCAATGTAAAGCCACTTACACCTGAATTAAAGCTTTCCTAGTAGTCCAATATGTTTGTTTAATTACATACATTCACTTTGATATCTTTTAATTAACCAATCTTCATTATCTTTGTGTTGACAAGTCCTAAAGTATCTGGATCAAAAGGAAAAGTGTTAGATTGTGTCCTGCACCACTAAAACCCTTAAGTGGATTTTCTGTTATGCTAGGGCCATGTGGTGGGCTGGTGGGTGTGAATTGGGCTCCATGACTTTTGTCCATGGATAAATTTATATACCAGACATCACAAGGACATCCGAGGGCTCTAGATTATTGGTCTAGTAGTGAAAAACAAGACAGCTTTTCCAGAATAAAGAATTTACATAACAAACACTTAAAAACTTAAAACTTTAAAAATTAGATTCTTATCCCTTTCTTCCCCCATGTCCTATGCTAGTTCTTCTCATTCTGCTTTTTGGCAAAGTCAGACTTCAAGAACTTCCAAGCACCTGTAAGAGTAAAAAATATGTTAGCCTAACCTGCAGAGACAAACTTCCACCTAGCATGAGAATCAACTTGAAGTTCTGGACTATAAATTTTATTCTTGCCATTAGAGCTGAGAACCCTCAGCTGAAGAAGGACCAAGAAAGAATAACATTCAGACTTTTGAAAAATGGCCTCTGATTTACAGTGGTGACACAAAACTAAGTATTAAGTTACCAGCACATTCATCACTAGATTTAGTGCAGTATTTCAGGATAACTCTTTTAATAGTGTTACTGTCTGATTTTTGTGAATCAATCTAATATTTCTTTTTCATGTAACTCAACTGCCCTTTGTGCATGTTATTACCCATCACTCCTATTAGGCTTTTATTTATCTGCCCTGTGTAAACCTGCTGACACTGCATTTTTTTAATTCCTGAGATATGTCCTAAAACTCAGTTATGGCCAGTGATAAAGGGGTTATGTCTGATTTTTCAGTTGAGCGCTAAGCGTGGTTTCCTTGAAATCGGTAATGAGATGCCAGTCCACACCAGTTCAAGGTATAAACCAGAAAGCTGTACTGGATCCAGATTCGTGTTCCACTTAAATTTTGTTTATTTTTCAAATGTGTTAAAAAGCCTTGTGTTAGATGTTTCTGCCTTAGCAAGTTGAAAGCTGTTGACATTTTTCCAGACATAGTCCTTTTAGAACTGTAATCCTGAAGAAAGCTGAAAGGTGCCAGACTAGTTATTTCTGTGTTCATGTACCAGTGAATCAGAACAGCTTGAATTTAGTGCTGGGTTTTTGGACAGCTTGGAAATGCCTCATGCCGTTGGAACTCGTGCTTCATGCATGTGCTTCACTCCTTCACCTGCTCAGAGGAAAAACCTGTCTAGTTCATACCTTGTGCCTTGTAATACCAATTCTTCCTCTGTCTGCCTATTCTTCTTCATATTCTTGCCTTGAGATTACCCTAATGGCATCTTCTGTGTTGCTGACTTGTGGTTTTTGTTTTCAAATTAAGCCTCCTGTTCAGTGACCTCTCTTTCCCCGTTTAAAGACCAGATACACACTGGGTTTTGTGAAGGGATGTGTGGTCCAGTGCAGGAGTTGGGCCTGGGTGCTGGAGCTGGGTCAGTTCCCAGGTCTATGGCTCAAGAAAAAAATTAGCTATTCTGGAGAAAATAAAGTCCTTACAATTTCCATCAAGATGCCAGGAGGTTTTCTCTTTTTCAGGGTCAACTTTGCCAGAAGGGGCAGGCTTTTTGATCCTGCTTTATTTTGCAGGCTGTGGTAATAGTAGTATGGGACCATGTGGACACAAGTAAAGCCACAGCAGTTAAAAACTTGTATTAAAGTAGATACTGAGGAGGAATAAAGAGAGGGCAAGGAAAGAAGAGTTGGTATTTGGGGACTGAGAAGCCACTTCAAAGGAAAATGACTTCAGGAAAGAGAATATGAAGCCACAACATTGAATTTTTTCAGTGTCCCTGCGTTATCCCTCTGCCTTTTGGAACATCCTCAAGTATTACAGCAGCTGAAACTGCTGGAGGGGAACAGCATAAAAAATAAGAGAAGGAGAGAAATAATCTCTTTATATGAAGGGGGGCTAATACCCAGAGGCATCTTGACAACAAACAAATAACAAATCCCTTACACAAAAGAGAGGTACTCAAATAAGGCAGCATGCCTGCATGACACCCAAGCCTGCTGAACAAAGCTTCTCTAAGCCCTGCCCACTTACTTGCAGTAGATAAATACCACTAAACCTTTCCAAAAGAAGCTTAAAAAAATGCAAACAAACAAAACAAAAACCACAAACAAAAAAATCCATGAACCTGCGATCTTGGCTCCTTGCCCTGTCAAATGCCCAAGACACATTTTGCCATGCAGCTAGTAGAGACAATTCAGAAAAAAAGTGAAGGCCAAGGTCCTCTGCTAATGTAAATCCATCTGACTTGATTGCTAGCCCAAAAAATGAAGTGGAGTAGAAACAATAAAGCGATTTTAATATTAGATGCAATCCTGGCCTGTGCTTTAGTACCCCTCCTTTTCTCTCCTCCTTCCCGAGCACGTGTGCAGTCACGCATCTGTTTAGTGCTAGCTGTGCCTCTAATTTAAGGAAAGACCAACAAAAGAGGTGAAATAATGCAGGTGATGCTCGGTGACCTCAATGTCCAAATCCCATTGAATTTCTGCTCAAAAATTTCCCTGGTAAAACTTCGACTGCAGTTCTATCAGATCCTCCCTGCAGGGAGTTTGCAGTACACCTCAAACTTAATTTCATACTTGTGGCATTGCTGTTGGGGAGGTGTCTGTTCAGTTGGAGAAATCTCGAATTTAGCACTGTGGTACTTCCCCCTCAAATAAAAAAATTGTGAAATGATGCTGAGAGTTGCCTGTACACAAATATACCCTAAAGTTATACACATACATATGTAATGTTAATATTTTGTTTCCAAATATATATATAGCCACACATCACTTTAATGAGTGACAGCAAAACATCACAAAATTTAAATAGGCTGTCACAGCACCTCCAGCCTTGCTTGCCTTCTCAATGATTCACACACAAAAATAACAGCAGAAAAAATTATATATTAAAAAAATCCTTTCTATTAAAACTTCCTAACCAGATTCATTGCGTAGGAGAACACGGTGCTTTGTATGTACATTGTTTTTTCTTTAAATAGCTCAGAGAGGCTTTGGAAAACTCACCAAACTATATTCCCAACATGTCAGTCGGACATTTGAGCAGATCTCTGAGGCTTTGCCATCAGCACAACTTACCCTAAGTTGAGTACAACTTCTGAAGTAAGCTGCATTCAGTCCTTAGAGGTGCCAACTTAGCTGTTGTATGATTACCTGGGATTAAAAAAGAAAAAGGCAAGTGGGTTTTACTGTGTCTAGGAAGGCAAATGAGATTATACGAACAACCAAAAATGTAAGTTGAAACTCCTCATGTCAAAGTCTTCAATCACAATTTAGGCCCCAGTTCAGCAAAGTCCTGAAGTACCTCCTTAGTGTGAAGCACTTGTGTAAGTCCCCGTGCTGTCAATGGGAATTGAGCGCCTGGTTAAAATTAAGCATGTGCTTAAAGGCTTTGCTGCCTGGAGATGAATGCAGGCATGCTGTGAGGCATCCTGTCTTAGCTTGCAAAACGAATGCCTAAAACCAAATAGTAAGTGACATTTGAAAAATGTTGTAGCATTGTTCTTCACAAAGACACGACAAAGAAGTTTGTGAGAAAGCAGCAGGGGAGTGTGCAAACCAGCATGGTCCTCCACGGAAAATGAAGGACACCGCACCTAGGAAGGGATGAAAGTAGTGAAGGGGACGCTGATGGGGAGGGAGGAAGAAATACCAAATCTATTCTTCAGATTAGGAATTGGTATTAAATAGGAACACCAGCTCCGCTGCTGCCTCTTGCCTTAGCTAAAAGTTGAGCTTTCGGGGGAGTTCCTGCCTTTGTTTCACTTATTCTCTCCATTTGTCTGTGAGGACAGTGAGTACTTGTTCGTTTTCTTTCAGTGTGTTTACAGTGCAATGATGCCCTCGTGTGATGCTGTACGGCCAGGAGTGATGGTGTGAACAGCCACGCACGTTCTGAGAACAATTGGAGCTTGTGTTCTTCAAGGTGACTCAAATCACCAAATGCCGCCTCCAGTTTGTTTCTTCTGAATGCCTGGGAGGAGATGCAAGAGCCCTGTCCAAACACTAAGGGATTTTAAGCTGGGTGGGTCATGCTACCCGTCCTCTGACTTAGTGGCGCTGGCTTTCTTGGGAATTCACCTAAGATGAGAAAGATCACAATCATTTTAAGGAATGGCTTCATGAGAGATAGCTCATTACATTATGGAAGCGTGTCTGAGAAACGGTTATTAATATTTGATTCTCATATCTTATGCTATTGGAACTGCTGAACAGTAAGGAGGAGGATGACAAGTCAATCACGTTTCTCTGAAGAATTTCACAACAGCTGGATTTTTTTTCTAATGCAACATTATCTTTCAGTGAATGGGCTAAGCAGGGCTGTGTTTTGATTTCTGTCAGGCAAAGCTCTTGTCAGTTTGTGGCACTTATCGCCAAGTAGCATTTTCTTGCTCTCTTTTCCTTAAAAGATAAAGTTGTTCTTTGAGGCATCGAAGTACTTCACCCACATTGCCACAGCCACTCCTTGTGGAGTTTGTCACTCTTCCCTTTTGAAGACAAATGATATATAAGGTTGTTCCTAGGTTTTTCAGCCACAATTTTTGTTTTAAATTCCTATGTGTTGTCTTTATTGTACACTAGGCAGAGCCAGGAGACTGGCTTCCCATCCACGTTATTTATGTCTAAATTTGCATTGTAATGTCACGCTGTAACACCAAGATGTGTGACTGGATGAAAAGAGACGGTATATGCTGGGATCTTGGTTTGTAAGTTCCAGGTACAAAGGCATGTGAGTTCGAGACAGTTTCCAGAGCACTACAATGGAAGAAGGAAATAGTAGTAGTAAAATAGATATGGATTCAATAGCTGAAGCCACAGAAAGAATATGTTTTATTAGGTGATATTAATACATAGAAAAAGTAGGAAGTTTTCAAGCTCAGAGACCTTTCTTCAATTTTTTTTTTTCTTTTTTAATCCGCAAACCATCATGGTTACAACAACACTAAGGCAAAATTTTATAGCAGGGGTGGAACTTGGTTATATCATTCAGCTAAAGAAAATGAAAAAGACATTTTCTATGAAATTCTACAGCCTAGGGCTGCTTTTAAAGAATGTAAATAGAAATACCGGATCTTGTTTTCCTGAATCCATTGCATATTTGAGTTTCGAAGAACAGCTTGTAGGAACATCAGTACCATGACTGAAGTACAGAATGTGGTCACCAGAGAAGGTGGCACTTGGTAAGAAGTGTCAGTGTCCCCGTGACAGTGGGTTTGAGCAGGCTGGTTTCTTTCTCAGCAGCAAGCAGGGACATGTGGTCTGAGTCCAATGCTGTCATCCCTGCAACTGCTAATTGCACTCAACAGGCTTACTAACCACTACCTATCAATACTGAGAATTTGTTTGGCAGAAATGTGATTGCCACATTGATGTTTTCTCGTGTTAAAAGCCTGTAAGGCTTTCAGAAAAAGAAAAATAGA
Source organism: Phaethon lepturus (assembly GCF_000687285.1). Lineage (NCBI taxonomy): Eukaryota > Metazoa > Chordata > Aves > Phaethontiformes > Phaethontidae > Phaethon > Phaethon lepturus. Next base: position 110,059 of record NW_010515545.1, read on the forward strand.
GCAGTGTCATGTAAGTACTCCATCTTCAGTACCTTTTGATCCTCGCTTTTAAATTTCATAACTGACAAATGATGCCGCACGCATTTTCAGCAAATACAGTATGTTGTTCTTAGAAGGGCTTTTATCATTTTAAAGCTGTGATGTTTCTCTCATTTTTTTTCTCCTTTCTTCTTTCATTTTCACAAAGCAGGTGCTTTATGTTTATAGATTCAGTTGCTGTATTTCAGCTGATGAAAATGTAATTTGTTTCTTTCTGTCTGAGTGCAATAGTTGCCGGAAAGTGTGCCAGTGCTACTAATCACCTCACTAATGGGACAGCCAAGCCCTTCCAGTGCTTCTATGTTTGTCAGTACATTCTCCCCACACCGACAGATGGGCCAGCATAACATAACTCGGAGCAAACTGTGAGCGCTCAAACCTACCCCAGGTGCTAACGTTCCCCAGGGGACCACCTAGCAGCTGGGGACCGAAAGGCTTTGGTTCTCTCCAGGGTTGCAGAGAGGCAAGGGAAGCTGATGACTGAATGATTTCTCCTCCAAATGTCAGTGAATTTCCTATTTTTGTACCTACTTGGTCAAAAGAGGACATTCACTCGAGTCAAATCTTGCTCTCCCAGAATTTGATGCCACTTTTCATTCTGATATAGGGAAATGCTGAGAAAGCAGAGCTGTGGAACAGCATTACCCAAGGGGGAATTTCAGGGAGGATCACCCTAATGCTGGTCTGGTGTGGGCAGGGCCTGTTCTGTGGCTGAGCATGGCTGAAAATTATGAAAGCCATATACGCTGTAATGTTCACCACATATAAATGGTTTAAATTGCAGTCCTTGAAGATCAGAGACTTAAAGAAATACAATCTACTTCATTTTTGGTGTAGATATCATCCATTGCTGACATAAAATACTGGTTTGTCCTAATATGTGTCTTGTTCAAATTGCTGGGAGTAGTAACCATTTCATAGAATGGCACTTCAGTTAAGGCAGAATTATAGTTAATGGCTTGTGCCCTTATACTTATGATGATCCATCTGACAAAAGGCAGTGGTTACAACATGATGTGCTGCACAGCACGGTGAAGTAAGCAGTAGCAGAAGCTGCTCGGCCATCATCTTCTTGCTCTTACTAAACTGGGAAATAACTGCAGGTGGCTAAAGAGAGACACATTCATTGAGTCTGGGGAGTCTCAAACTGGCCATCTGCAAACTGAGGCACCCCAATAATCAGTGATGTCTGGAGGACCCTTACTCTAAGTCAACACCAAGTTCTGCCTACTTATCTGGAAGCAGATTGTCCATATTCTAAAACACCTGTGCTCCTGTTTTAAAAACAAAAAAGCAAGGTATTTAATTTCTGTATATTTTTTCATTTTCTGATTCTCCCGATTTTAACAGAAGTCAATTTTATTATCTGCCCTTTACATATCAGTACAGCAAGGTGTGGGGTGTCTTACTCAAATACTCTGCTTTTGGCAGAACCAAGGATTCAAGCCAGCTCTCCTTCTCAGATTTACAAAAATGCCCTACCCACAAGGTTATGCTGTCTTCTTACATACGTATATTATGCATAGTTAATGCCCATGAAATCAGTACCTGAATTTTCTACAGTCTCTTTAGCATTCCGAGACATGTTCTTTTCAGCTTCATTCTTTAGAAAACACATTTTATTTTGGCTTCTCTCATAGTTTCTATTAGAAGTAGTCATGGTTTGATATTAATGTTTGCAGCGCTTTTGACACAGTCTAAGGCATGAATATCTGAAACCAGCTCTGCTTTGTATATTTTGTCAGCAGTTTTAATGTCATTTCTCTTGCTGAGCAAGTGAATTTGTTCAGAATACAAAACGACTGTAAATTCTTTTAAAAACTGCCTCTTGTGTAGCAACTTGTAGATGTTGTGAAATATCAGTGAGGTGAAACAAGAGAAGGTTTGGGGTTTTTTCCATTTTTTGATTAGTACAGTTTTCTAACTTCGCCTACTTTTGCTAAGCTCAACACTTCGGACAAAATTCTTCAAAACATATCGCATTTATCAAATATTGTTTGATTATTTTTCCTTTGGTTGTTGGGGTGGCTTTTTTTCCTGGTCAGATTCAGAATGTCCTTCAGTGGTTAAATGCCATTTCTGAATAACAAATTAACCATGTTATCTACATAGAGAACTCAGAATTCATCAAAACGAAAGATGAAGACTGTTACTCATCATTTGAAGTTGTGTAATCACAGCTATGCTGAGTTGTTTTTTGATTAAGGGGAAGATGATTACAGAGATCCATCACGCAAAGATGCAATAGCATCCAGGGCAAGCACGGATTTAATTTCATCCCAATATAACAAAGGTTTTTGATCACAGTTTTTAAGTTCCCACTCATGTTAGGAGAAATGCTTAAAACTGTGTATGTATTTAATGATGTTACAGATTATTGCCTGAAGGAGCACTCACAGCTCCTGTGCTACTGGAATAATCAAGCAGGTAGACCAGTATTTTGTGTTGAGTCAGACTTCCCATTTCAGTCATAGGGCCACAGACATGTGGTTTACTCGCCTAACTTGTTATACCACAGTCATAATTAACATGATTTTCCACACTGCATGTTCATAATAATACGCACAGTAGTCCTGAAATGAGTAGAATTTAAAAAAACCTGTCTGTAGCATGTGCAGTTCTCCATGGGTACAAAGGCTGTGCAAAGGTTCACCCATCTTTTTCTTCATTTTTCTTTTGCAACTGGAGAAATGGATGGTAGAGCAGGATATGGACAGGAGGGGAAATGTGCAAGTTTTCTTACAATAGTATAAATAACACAGACTTTTGATACTGAACCAAGACTGAGATCAGGGCTGTTTCTTGCAGTTGTGGTATCCAGAGCTGGAGTGAAGAACCAGGGCTGGCATCTTCCAATTTGTTTTAGATAACATATCTGTTTGCATTTGTCTTTTGAAGCCAGTCAGAGGTAGGGTTGAAGCAGTTTTCTATCCAGGATGAGGTCACTCGGAGGTCCCTACTTCTATACAGTCATTACATCAATGAGGTCTTTTTCTTCAAAGCCTGCAGGTGTCAGTTAAGTTGAGAAACTGAGAAAGGGAGTTAAAGTCTATTACCTGTATTGTTTCCCTGACAGTACAGGATCATCCTCTACAATACAACTTCTGTGTAAGATAAAAATAGTGTGAAATTTCATTTTAAGCTCGTTTTATTTAAGATAAATGTCGAAATGTGAAGCCTCACTACAAAGCTGAGGACATCATCTAAAACTACTCCAAGAGGTCTGTAAGACATACTGCAGAAATATACTACTAGTTTTGTTTTTTGTGTATGCTGAAAACACAGAGGATTACTGGGTCCAGTTGTGATAACAGATCAGGTGAGAGGAGCACATCTGTAATACACAAAAGCTGTTCTTGTGGCCAGCTGCTGCCTTTAGGCTGAGATAGTTTCAGACTAACTTCACTCCAGTCAAAGACTTGATTGTAAATTTACAACAGCCAAGCTGAAAGTACAATTTAGTCTTGTTGTATGAAAGGTGCCAGAGGAGAAAAGAGAAGGAAACAGGGGATATAGGCTGTATGCCAATGACGCATTGTAGGGCACGCTTCCTACAAAGCATCAAAAGGGCCTAAGTAAAGCACTTAGGCAGCTTTAAATGTAGAGAGGCATTGATGAGTGAAGCATGGGCATTTTTGCACACAAGGAAGCCTTTTACCCTCTGTGGCTTTTGAAGTTATCTTGGAAACATTCCTTATGGTTTTGTGAAGAGAGACAAATTGTTACAGTGCATCAGACTAGGTGCATAATGGAAAATTTTACTTGCACAAAAGACTCATATAATTCACTTATGGCTGGGGTACTTGTGAGTCATTGGGCTTTCAGATGTGAGAAATAACCCTCATAAGTCATTGCTACTATTGTGACCCATCCTTTTTTCATTCACATGCACAGTTTTTCTTCCTTACCCTTCTAGCTAAAGCATATTATAATTATTTGACTAGATCTGTTACAAGCCGCTCAGAGGAGTGGAAGGATAAGACTCTGTTCTCCAAAATGAAGTTATGCTTTCCAGAATGCTGATTTCTGGGGGGTGGCTTACACTATTCTCGGTTAAAATGAAATCCAAAAATAATCTCTTCACATAATTTTGGAAGTCAACATCTGAGTGCTCCAGAAAGTTCTTGCAAAACTACCGTTTTCACACGTCAGCATTTTCAGACTTCAGTTGAATTAGAAGGGTGAGAGACTATTTCTGTGATTTTTCCAGCCTCACTGTTCTGAGGAAGAGCAGTCTGTGCCTTTGGGAAGTTCATCCAAACCAAACCTGTCCATCGGACAGTTACAGGAGCTCTGCTTGCCTTTTCACTTTAGTTCAGTGCATTTTGACTTTCCTTCCTTACCTGCATTAGTCCATCTCAGTGTGTTATGTCTGTTGAGAAAAGGATTAGTAGTTCTTCACTGATGGACCCATTGCTACCGCTTTGCCAAATCTGGCTGGGCAATCAAACTGTACTGGTTGGTTTTGTGAGGTCTCTGATGTCCACCCTAGGTGTCAGCACATATCCAAGGCTGCTACTCTCAGATATGGAGCTTTTCTCACTCAAGCATCTTTGGCTTGATTTCTTTACTAAGAGGCACTGCTTAGAAATGTGCCACTTACCTAATAAACTTTATGAAGAATTAAATTATTTTATTGGTTATAAAATTGGCTTAGAGCATTACATTTCAGGCTGCTCTAGCTATAAAGGTTTCAGTGGCAATTCATGAGATTCATGGAAAATTATGAGACAGCAAGACTTCCTAGGTAATCATAAAAAAAGATAAACCCACCCACATTGTATGTACTGCCTGAGGTAATGACTGCTAATGAGATGTGTGGTGTACAGTTCTGTTATGAAAATTGCGTAAGTAAGAAAGATAGCAGGTTGTTCAGTAGGTCTTCTCATGGGTGTTTTCAGAAGCATATTTACTTGTTCCTCGTGGAGTTAAAAGGAGTTTCTGAACTGGTATTGCTGGTGAATTGTTAACAAGCCAAAAACCTGCAAGGCACTTAAGCAGGCATTTAATTTTAGCTGTGTGAGTGGTCCTGCTATAGTCAATGGAATAACACGGAGCTGTATAGTTAAGCACGCAGGCAAGTGCTTGGCCGGATCTGGAACTACAGAGAATTGCAAATTGCATTTCTGCCTTTAGTAATGCCATTCTGCATCAGCAGCAGAGGCAAGAAGTGTTTTCCTAATGATCTCAAAGGATATAAAGGAGAAGATTTCCAGTAGCGGAGTTTTCTTTATGTCAACAGACAAAGGCAAAACGCGATCTAATGGTGAAAAATGGAAAATAGTTTGGAAGTAAGGTTCAAGTTGAGGTAATCCACCCAGGGATACAAAGAATGTCCGTAGGTCTGCCTCTGCGGCAGTCAGGGAACTGCCTGTGAACGGTTGCTGAGGCTTGCGGATCCGCCAGGATGCCGTGTCCTGAGACTCTCCGTGCTCCGTGGCCCGGAGGTTGCAGCGCGGCTGCCCCAGCCGCTGCGCTCAGAGCGCGTGAAGCAAGTGTA
>NW_010515545.1:115612-155369 GCF_000687285.1 Phaethon lepturus
CCCGCGAGGAACGCGGGGGGGGGGGGGGGGGGGGTTGGGGGGTTTGGTTTGGGGGTTTTTGTTTGTTTTTTTTAATTAGCATCATATGATGACTCTCCTCAAGGGCTAGCTTAAAAATAAAGTTTCCACTTTCTATATGAGGAAGACATTTGCAGAACATTTGCTTCTGAGGTGGTGTCACATAGTGTGTTCAGTTCTGGCCACGGTGCCTATTTAGTAGTAGCTGTTGCTTGCTGCCTACTCTTGAGTTTATTAATATAAACCCATGACTGTACCGCTCTCAAGTACATTAAGTTTGTTCTGCTTGATAACTTCTGGTTTACTGCACATCCTTAGAGATTACACGCAGAGCAAGATGATGTTCTACTGTGTCTTGGATTACCAGAAAGCGATGCGCTATGCATTCAAGGTTTTTCCCCTTGTGAAAGAGTTATTAATCTCCTTCCATATCTCTTGCCCTGTAGTTATAATAATCATAGCCTGAGAAACTTAAGGAAAGAAATATTGTTCGAAGAATTTCTAATTCTGCATCAAAGGGGTATTGGGCTGGACTGAGCCCAGTCTAGGAAGCTTACCTGATTAATTTTTAATACATACAAATTATTTATAATTTATAAAAGTTTGAGAAGTAGAGTTTGCTGGTTGTCAGACTTTCTTTTGACCCATGGTATTTTCTTGCTCCACAATACTTTGGAAATTTTATATGCAAGGTTAAATCCCCCAACTTCTATCAGGCTTCTTCAATTAAATTGGCTAATGGAGGGCCAAGATCCTGACCCAGCAGCTTATACAGATAGCCCCATAATTTCTGTTTGAGTTTTTTGGTAGGTTTTAAAAGATGCCTAGCCTCACTACAAAAAAACTTTTAGTAGTAGAGAATTTGCCACAGTAAGCCAGTAAACTTTCCAGTGTTTAACTATCTTTGTTGTTTTAAAAACCCCAACTTATTCTGAAGTCAGAATTCCTCTAGCATTAGCTACCAATTATTAGATTTCATTATGTCTTTTTCTGCTACGTTAAAGAGCTAGGATCAGGGATTTCTTCCCATGCAACTAGTTATTAAACTGGCTCTTGGACTTGTCTCAGAAAATATCTTGGGCTTCTTAAGTCTCACTGTATGGCATAATTTTGATATTTAAAATCATGCTTATGCTATTTAGAAGGAATACTAGTGAAATACAGTTAATTTGTGAAAAGTACATTTTCTTGGTTCACTTGCACAAACTCTGTACCACCTGAAGTCTGAACACTTTGACAAGTGCAGATATGGGACAGGTGTACCTGCCGAGTTTTCTAGTGATCTCTAGCTACCACTTTTAGATGCTCCACTCAGTTGTGTCACCTGTCTATGTGCATGAATGCAGGTAGACATTGAATGTATAAGACATGTTCTCTCAAGGGAGCAGATGGTGCTACTGAGCCCTTCCCAAGGCATTTTGACATGAATCATTGCAGATATTGAGAGGCAGTATTTAGACATCTTTAAGAAGATGTCTTCATATTCTCATAACTTGTATGTATCTGCCAGCATGTGAATTCATTAGCCTGTTTCCTGGGGACCATCAGTAATCACTGACTCTAACCAGGAAGGAGGATCCTAGTTAAACTACGCTGGGAAAAAAATTAAGAGGCTATTTCTTAACTGGAAGGCAATGATTAATTACATTCATCTTATTCCACACAGATTATTTATTTGATTTGGCTTTTCTGAATCTGTCTGGTCTCTCGCTAGATGACGTTCCTCAGCAGCCCACGGTGTGCGGCTCTGGGGAGCTCAGGAGCTCCCGCGGCAGCTCCTGGAGAGGCTGTGTATTCGCTGCAGCACTGTCCTTGCTCACATGTCCTGGTTCGCCTGGGCTGCCAGTGTTTCTCACCTCCTGATTCCTGTCAGAGCACTGAGGAGGATTTCTCTCCAAAATAATAAAGGTGAGAAAAACAGGATTGAACACAAATTTTGAACTACTGAGCAGAACTGATGTTTCCTGGCCAGAAATCCTGCAGAGATCTGCTAATGAGTAAAAACTCTCTGCCTGTTCTCTGTGGAGTCCATAGACTGACCATAGCTGGTTACGTTAGGATAATCTTAGGCTGTGATCTTTCAGCTAAGGCACTAGCCCAAAAATTGGAAAACAGAGTTCATTTCTGTCTCTGTCATAGGTTCAGATGTGAGTTTGAATACGACATTTTATTTCCTTACTCAATTTTTGTTCTATGGCAGATGGAAGGAGATATTTCTTTCTGTCCATGTCCATCCTTCAGAGGATCTCTAAAATGCTTCTGGTATTTTAATATGTGCATGTGTAGCATCTGGATGTGATTGAAGCTTCCATAACTGCTGTCACATTAACAGCTACAGTACTCCTCTTTTAAAAACAATTTAAATTCACCCTTTAACAGGTCCATGCCAACATGAATTATAGTCAGGCATTTTGTTTCCAGCAAAGCTAGGTAAAAATATATTGCCGCCTCTTTGTCTTCACCCTGAAACAGAGATTACCATTCCCTAAACCTCAGCTGCACGCTTAGTCTTCCCAAATGTGTCAAAATGATACAGGGTTGCAGCTCCTATTATTAAGTGTTTAAACTAGGCTGTATCATCGTGAATTATAATTTACTGAGATTACAGGACATTTGCATGACCAGCTCTAACAGTGGTAATCTTTTGGGGATGGGGGAATATGGAGAGCAGAGGGAATGAACCAGGATGGGCACAAACACCTCCGGGATAAGCTCTTCACCTGGCCCAGCCAAAACAAAGGATGTAAGCTGCAGTTTAGTCTCAGCAATGGGATGCAAGCTGCCGCAAAGCCCTTTCTCCTGCAGTGTTACGGGGTATTTGAATCATTTTTTTAAACACAGCATCCTTCATATAATAATGGAATTGCTCAGCACAGTTCAGTCACAGAGCAGAGGCTGCAAGCAGAGTTGGTTTGCAGGAGGTGACAGTGACAGGAAAAATGGGGAAAGGAAATAGTCATTGCCATCACCTGACAAAGCAGATGATAAGGCTGGAATTCCTCTGAAAGTGCGAGTGGTAGAAGCAGCAGAGCATGTAAACATTGACACAGGGCAACAAGGCAGGATTTTGATACAGTGGACACTGTAGTTAGAGCTAGCGAAGAAATCCCTGGGGGCCTTGACTGTGGTTATTGCTTTTGTCTTATTTCATCTCTGTTGAGGTATTATGCTGCTTGTGACAGCCTGGCTCTGAGAGAAGATGGAAAGAGATTATTTAGAGGCAACGGGACAGACAAGTGGATTGTATTCCATGTTACTCACAGCAAAGATGCTCCAGGGCAACATTAAATGAACTGAACGTCCAGAAAAGTGCCTTCATAAAAATGATGTAGAGCTATTTTTTTTTTCCAGATTTTCTTATAGATGATAGGCAAAGCAATGCAGCCACTGTAATTGTTTTCTTATCATCCATCCCATTTTATCAGAAAAGGGTTTTTAACAGAGAATTGTATTTAGGTTGAAAAAGAAAAGTAAGAAAGACTCTTGATTATTTCTTTGGCAGCCCAAAATATTTACAACAAAGGCTCCACAAATAAATAGTTAGATAAAACCTGGAGCTTGGTAAATGAAGAGCACTTGTGACCCAGCAGGGGTAAAACACATCAGCCATGTGATGAAAGAATTACTTAATCCTGTGGCACTGTCCCTTTCAGTTCTTGGAAATTCAGACTTTAATGAAGCAAAGTAGTATTTAATGACTAGTACCGTTCTCCAGAAATAAAAAACAACTGGCATAAGAGAAGGGTTGTTTTTTAAAAATTATTTATTTATTTATTTATTTATTTTGGCCAAGCTGTAGCTGAAGTGTATCTTTTGGAGTAAAACTATAGCAACTGTCTGGGAACATAAAATGACTCTGAATTTTTTCCAACGCAATACTTTTCTGATCACATCTGACATCCTGTTGAGGTCAGTTTTGTGCTGATACCAGTATTTCAGGACTGTGCTATACATGACTGACTCTGGCTTGCTCTCTTAGACACAAGTCAAGCGGTGACGTGTTTGTGAGTGCATATTTGCACTGTAATCACTTTCAACATCAAGTGGTATGTGAAAAGCAGAGGGGCCAAATTCTGCGGTGGGCCAGGGAAGGAGTAAATAAGGGCAAGGTTGAGGGGGGTGAGCACGCTGTATGAGCACGCTGTATGAGCAAGTTGTCTAAGTATTCTCTGAAATCCTCCTCTAACGTACTCTAGTTGTTCTAATGCTTTCCATGCTAAGAAGCTCACAGAGGCAATGAGTTTTATAAGAACAGAGTCATCAAGAGATGGCATGAAAAACATCCGTTTTCGTTTCCTGGCTTAAAAAATTGGGATACTGTTCTCCCTGCTCACAGTGGGTGTCTGCAAATCACTCTCAGGTGCCAGGATGAAAGTCCTTGGATAGGAACAAGGAAGGATGATACAAAAACATTTCTAACCTCTGCTGAGGTCTGTCTCACAGTTGTCTCCAAGCGCAGGGACAGAGCTGCTACGGACTCCCAGCATGAGAGATGTCACCATGTGGTTCAGCATGCGGCTGTCCGACACAGGGAAGCAGAACAAGAGATGAATTTAGGTGAAAACCTATTAGCTGTAGATTACCTTTCTCTTTGGCTTAGCACGAAGTGGTAAGTCCAAGGTGGAGAACATGGACTTGACTAACGGGGCTTTCTTCGACATAGTTGTTTTTTCAATACTGTCTCTAATAGAAGGTTTTTTTAAATCTGCTCACAGCAGAAATTTGGTGTCTAGGTTCCCAGCCTAGGAGTGAAGAATGATGATGAATGACTTAGTTAAGGAAGCCATAAAAAGGCAAAAGGTAAATGTCAATGTTTTCTTTGTAATCAACTCATGATCTATTTGTCTATAATGGGACAGTAATTTTCCAAACACTTTTTTGGAAAAAAGAATACAGATTTGGCAAAACAATATTTTATACCTAAATTAATCTGTTGAGAAAAGAGAATCCATTAAATTACAGTCTAAAAAAAAGGATATTTTCAGATGTTGTTGAAACAAAATATTTTGCTTGATCTGAAATGAACTTCCTTTCCGTATTTTGAGTTGTCAAACACCTTGAAATGCCAAGCACATTTTTGGTTCAATTTGAAACCATATCTGTACCTATATATATTTAATGCCTAGAAATCTCTTGCAAACAAAGAACATCCCTTATTTGCTCAGCACTTTAATAATACAGGACACTATCTTCCCAATAAGCTGAAGCTAATATTTACAGTGTTCGATTGTGAAGACACTTTTAGCTCTTGAGAAAAATACTGCCAAATGTGTGTGTGTATTTTCACATTTTTATGCTAGATCAAACGTGTCCTATCTAGTTTAAAGAATAAAAACATGCATAGCAAACTCTTATATGTCACCAACAATACACTTCTGTTGGTTTCATTGTACAACAGAACAAAAAAACACCCCACCCCCCTCAAAAAAAACACAAAGCAAAATCCTCCGATCAAAAGAATTTGTCAACTAAAGCAAGTCTTAGTCCAAATCTTTGTAACTGGGAATAACTGGTCCTGAAAAAATGAAATTTAAAAGTCCAGTACAAGGCTGTGTCTGGTGATACACCTCACTTCAAATTTCCCTGGAGAGGCCACAAATTTACAAATGTGACAGCCTACTTTGCAGTCCTAAGATTTGGAGTTTCTTTGGGGATTTGTCCATCAAAATCACAAACAGCCTTTTTCTTTTCTATTTTACCCAAATCACATTGCTTTACCAGCTCTTTAGGTGACGTACTAAGCTCTCTGTTCATAGAAAATACCTTAGTTTGTCAGTCACATCCCAGCCTATGATTAATGTTATTATCTGTCCAATAACAGTAGCAATAAAGCATTTAAGCAGAGTCAATGACTAGGACATAATATCGCTTTCTTCTGTTAAAGTTCCTCTTCCCTGCTTTTGTGTGTTTCCTCTAAGGCATCAAAAAATCCTTCCAGACATGTACGTCCTTTAGTCAGAAAGGTGAAGTCAAAGCATGTTGTAACAGACTCACCACAGTTTGGGTTTTTTTGCATTTTTTTCGCATTCTTCCTGCAACTCAGGTAACTGCCAGGGTAGCTGTGCCTGGGCAAAAGGGCAGTGTAGTGAGAGGTGTGTTTTTTAAATTTGAGACATGTTTCAGGTAGCTTATTCCAGTTGTTTATGGGCAACTTCCCTCTTTTGGCATCTTCCTCTAACACTGGTTATGTTTTCCCTGGGAGGAGAATCTTAATCATGATTTGTCATCTGAAGTAAACAAGCATTCCCAGTGACAAGCCCTGCTTACACACATCTGCATCTTATGTTTATTAAGGATTTGGCACTTATTGTGTAAAACAGGACATCATCTGAATTCAATAATCATGTGTTTGTTTAGTGAGCAGGTGCTTATTCCCACCAGATGAACTTCTCCAGTATAAGCAGGTGATGATTTGTGGGTTTTTTTAATATAAATTGCACGTTTAGTTTGTTGATCTCATTTGGAATGGGTGTGTGGGCAAGGATGGCTGCAATTACTATAATGATTTCTTAGTAGTTCTGCTACCAAACTATTTTTTTTCTTATTGCTCAGCTCTGATATTTTATTAATTATCCTCCTAGAGATCAGTTTTCAGTATAAATTCTACCTCCAGCTTGAGTTCTGCTAATAAGAGTACAAAAGAGAATGCTTTAATATAGTGTCACTAGACTGGCTGGTTCCTGTACTTATGAGGGATGGTTCACAGTATTCCTTACAGCAGTATTCTCTCTGCTGTGTGCTTAAAGCACTAAGACTTAGTGAGATTTATGGAACTATTAAGAATGAGCTATCAGGTATATCTCCTGGATGATAATATTCATGGTTCTGTGTTCATACAACCACTCCCTTGGGAAGGTCATAGAGGAGGAACAAGATCGAATTAATGCTTTGAAAAACAAGAGTGCACCCTGCATCGTCAGTACTTCTGCAGGTCACAGCTGCCAAACGCAAATTTAAAGAGCGCTCCTGAGAGATGGAAACGCTCACAGCTCCCCGAGTGCTGAACATCCAGTGTCAGAACTCAGCGAGTGTTTCTCTTCACTTCTGCCATGTTTTCCAGCTACATTTGCCTTGCTTTCTTTCCTTTTTTTCATCAGCACTGCCCCAGAGATGATTATGTAGTCGGGCTGTGGAGAACTTGCACTTCTCATCTCATGTAGCCTCCTTAGAGGTCACCTTAGAGGTGAACGAACATCTCTGCTGGTGAGGCTTCTCTGCTGCCTAGATGTTTCAGGTGCCAGCGCTTGAACAAATGAAGTCTTTTGTATGCCAGCCACCAAAAAGCCAACTGAAAAATGTGCCTCATCTATGATGGCTTTATAATGTCGCCTCTGAGCTCTGTGACTGTCCGGGGTATTGCTTTGTACCCGCAACACTGAGTCCTTGTGACTGCTCACAGCCATGTTTAAAGCCAAGTTTAAGCTGAGACACCAGATGTCTTCATGATCTAAAATATTAGTAATTAAGCTGAGTTTGTAGTGTTTCTGCGTTAGGAGAAGCTTTTACTTTAATAGCCTTTTTTGGAAAGCGTTATTCTAAGTAGATCAGCATGCTAAAATTTGCATTGTAAAAGATTGTTTTGGAACAAAGCAGGATCTAATGAGCATATAGTAAATCCCTCGGCTCTGCAGCAGAGTCACAATAAGCATAATAGCTCTCACTGAATGAATCCTTTGCAGCCTAAAAGCTTTTTTCTTTAAAATGAAATAGCAACCCTGCAGGATTTAGTGCAGACAATATGCAAAGATCATTTAAGGGGCTGTTGTGTAAAGAGAAGACAAATGAGGATGACTCCACTTAGGGTCCTTTGAAAAGACCCTTTGTGATCACTTCATTAGACAGTCTGTTTCAGTATTTTCTTATTCAAGAATGACTTTATTCTAATGGAAGCATCAATAAATTCTACTCTTTATTCTTCCTCCCTGTGGTCTCAGCTAAAATGCCAGCAAGCATTTTATCATTTTTCAGCCTTCTTACTGAAGGTTGAACACACAGGAAGTATTATTTCTTTAGCAAAAGACTGAAAGTGTGAGCTAATGGTATTACACAAGAAAGAGAATTCACTTCGGGGGGGAAAAAAAAGTTTAATAACTTTTGCCTTTTACTTTCATCCTGGCTTAGCTTAGGTAACAATTGAAGGGAGATGCTACTAGAGGTTCTGCCTAGTTTTAGGATAATGTGTTTGCCTGCCTGTTACAAAAGGTGCCTTTGAGTTACATGCTTGCTGTCTGCCCTTTCTGCAAAGTTAGAAGTAGTTTATCCCCCAGACTTACTAGGATAGGCACCCTAAATAATGTGAAAACCATTTCATTTGCCATTTTTAAGAAGTTAATTGAAATCAGACTGTCGAGACAATGTTGAGAGGTTGCCCAAAGAGGTTGTGGACTCTCCATTGTTAGAGATATTCAAAAGCCACTGGGACTTGGTCCTGGGCAACTGGCTCTGGGTGGCCCTGATTGATCTGTGAGGGTGGACCAGATGACCTCCAGAGGGTCCCTTCCAACTTCAGCCATTCTGTGATTCTGTAATTCAGTTGCCACATGCACTGATGTATATGACTCCAGACTTGCTGTATCATTTTTACTCTGTTTTCTTTCTGAGTTCAAAAAGTTTAAACTTGAAATTTGGTGTTATGAGTAGAGCAACTCCAGAGGTTTCTAGTGTGGGTGTTTTAAGTCTAGGACATGGCTTTGGCAAAGGCTTTTAATTTTGCTTATGGGTTGGAGGTCTGACTTTTGCTTTAATTTAGTCAGAGGAAATAATCCCCATTCATCTGAGAGACCAAATTAAAATGGGAAGGGCTTTGAAACATAAAACAACTCTTCCCCTCAAAAGCTCAAAGGCTATCCTCATTTGACCACACATCCAAAGCCCAAACCTGAACCTAAACTAGGTGCATACAAAAACCCCATCTAAATATGACAATCTTTGGCTGTAGCACTCTCTCAGAGATGTGTTTAAACTAGTTCATGTGATGGGTTTTAACCAAATCTGGTCCTCTGTACTCATCACTTTTTTCCCCATTCCCAAGAAATGAGTTTCTTGAAGAAAAGTTGATTTCTGAAGGAGCTGTCACTTTATGAACAGTGTCCATAGGTGACAGCCCTGGCTAGGGCAAGAGTGCAATTGGCCTCAGATCAAAAGCACAGTGCCCTGCTACGTCATCTGAAGGACGGATTTTTGTTAATACAGAGCCTTGTAAACCTCAGTGGAATGAAACTGCTAATGGGCAAAGGCATATAATGACTAAGTGCCAGTTACTATTTTTAGGTAAGACTTTACAATAGGAAGTCAAAGTTTTAGAAAGCCATACTACATGTATCAGCACGGTTCATAGACTGACTGCCTCTCAGTTTGTTCAGCCAGTGATCTAGTAGCTGAATGATTGAGGAATATACTGATCTTGACATATATTACTGGAAATTGAGACAGCAATGACAAGTGTGGTCAATGCAGTTATTTTATAAGTGATGGTTTTTAGAAAGTGCCCCAGTTCTGTTCTCTGTGAGTTAGTTTTGTACTCTTCAAGAGACTATTATGGAAGTGTCATGTGAACACCTACATGTGGCAAGCAAGGCATCCCTCCTCTGACCTTCAGCATTCTTCCTAATCTTCTCCTGGCATCTGACACTGTGCTTCAACCTGGCCTGGACTGCTGCTATGCTCAGCTGATCTAATCTTGAGCTAATCTTGGACTAGTGTCCAAGTGAGCAGTTAGTATATCGGTTCCTGTGTTTCAGGAGAAGCTTCTGAACTGACTAGTCAACCTTATTTGGTGGTTTGGTGCCAGTTAGTAAAGCTCAGAGTCTGGCAAAACAGGTATTTTCCGAAGAACTTAAATGTTGCAGGAGCTCAGCTGCAGGTTTTCTGATGTAAGCTTAATGTACGAATGTCTTTATCCCTTGCTGAGGCTTGAATTTAGAGGGGGATTTTCTCTACAGCCTTTTGTGGTAAGTGAGAAGCAACAACCTAAAGCAATCACATGACTGCTAAGTGAGGAACAAGGGTGATGGGCTGGTCTTTAATGCCATTTCATGTATCCCACGTGGATCATATTTTTCCAAAGCCAATTTGTTGAATTTTAACAGTTACAGTACACTGTCTGTGCTGAAATGACTGACAGTGGTTCTATTGAGTTGGGAAAAAGTTGAGTAAGAAGGCAGAAAATTATTCTTATCAAATGCGTTCTTAAAGAATATGCTATGAGGAACATCTGCCTGGGACAACTACCAAACTAAATTAGATACACCAAATTGCATTTACTTTATACAAGGAAAAACAATGGAGGCTTGCAAAAAAACCAACGTATCTGGTATTAGACCAGGAGAAGATATCTATAGCCTCTTTCAGAGTTGAGGAGAACTCAGAGGAATTAGAGTTACTGTCTCTAGCCTATGAAGTTCCAGGATATGCCTCAAAGCAATCTCTTTTCTGTGCCTGTCATCGACATGATAGGAGCTGTTAACATCTCCTGGAGCATTTTGAGGTGCCAACATTCATTCATTTGCTAAGAAAAACAAGTCTTTGAAAAGTAAAAACTCGCCTTTAGATAGGCTGTTCTTTCTCCCTATTCCCATTCCTCAATGCTTCCTCTCCTGTCAGACCCTAATGCCATCCCTAAGCAATGATGTCAATGAGGTTGATGGTAGGTGAACAGTGCTTATCTGCACCTGAGGTCAGCAATACAGCACGTACCAACGTTTGCTATACACCGTGCCTGTGAGGTCGCCTGTTTTGTTATTACCTGTTAAGCTGCCATCTCCCAAAATTCTGCTCCCTAAGTGCCTTCTTGCACTAACAGATCATCTCCCGCATCCTTTTCCACCTGAGGGACATGCTGACAGAGATCATGCCTTCAGCAAAAGGGTGAGCCACTGTCCCCCGCAGGGCAGATGGCACATTGCTGCAGCTGGATCAGTCAGGATCAGTGGAGCCTCTGGATAATTCTCCTCCTGCCCCAGAGCAGGCAGGCATCCAGGGAACTTCTGCCGGCAAGGGTAGATACCATGATCGCCAGAAGCAGGCTCTGCTTTGCAGCCATGTGAATCCTCATGATTGGGAATGAGGAGCAGGCCCCAGAGCCCCGTGATGGTAGTCTGGTATCTGTGTAAGCTGTCCTAACATTTCTTTGAGTACAGACCTGGCTGCATTTTGCCACCATTTCAGCCCCGTGCTTAACTCCTGCTGTGCTCTGCTTGCCTGTGAAGCCTTCTCACCAGCTCCTCAGGGAACAGTCCTACCAGAGCAGGTGGTCTTTGACCAGTATCACTGCAGTTATAGATGAACCTTGCTAGTGGTAAACAAGAATTGCTGAACCACCTTGGCTTGGCGTGATATTTTAGTCTTTGCCATCCTCGTCAATGCGTATTTTAAATCCGTATACAAAGCATGGCCTATGCAATGCTGGATGTGCAGATAGCCTATGTGGTAGCTGCCTGCTGTTGTTTTTCTGAAGGTTTTTTGCAATTTCCATCCCCCATCACCAAGACATTTCAGGGAGTCTGGAATTTTCCTTGCAGAAGGGAATTCTACTTCACACATAAAATCCTCAGCTTCTTCCCTAGACATGCTTTTTTCCAAAGGTGCAATATTCTTTGTAAAAATTTTGGAAAATACTGGTTTATGGAGATCGGATTAGTGGTTAGAGTATGTGGGATATTTTTAATATAATTTTAAATCCTATCTTCTCCCTCCCATAGCAGCTAGTCTATTAATTTATCTGACTTAGTTATTTCCACACAAAGTTTATCTTTACAGTAAGATAGCAGTAACTGAGTGCGAGTTTCTCTAGAATATGTTTCAATTTCTTCACGCTTATCTGTTTTCTTCTGAAAGGCCTTCTGCTAACCCTCTTAATCTTCTCACTGTTGTCATATCTGAGATATTAGCTGGCTTGAGGTTCTGTGTAACCTCTAAGAAACACGTGAAGGACAACCTCTAAATTTGCTACTGAAGAGCCACCAGAGAAATTTAAAAAACATGCATCAGTTGAGTGTCTCATTGCAGTAACGTTATGGCCCCACTGCCTTTTTTTTCTCTGAAAGCACTTAATCTGTAAATATTAGAAAACCCCAAGGGATCAAACCCAAGAGGTCAAACTCCAATCAATTCTAACAAATTTTAAATGCTAATCAAGTATCGATGAAATAATTTTTTTACTATCCTGCAAAGAAAAGGTGACATTTTGAATCTGCCATGAAACCTCATATTAGATGACTCTGGAGGAAGAGGATCTAACAAGATACCCTTGAACTCTATCGTAACAGTTTTGGGAAAAGCAGCTAGCTTCCAAAGATTTCGTCATTGGGGCAACTGAAAAAATTATTATTATTATCATTATTCTTATTAAGGTAATACTAGTTCCAAACATATACTAAAGACTCGTATGACTGCGTCTGCTCTATCCTCCATATCTATGCTGAAGACAGAAGTCATCAAATGAAGTTCATGCTGCATGAGCCAGGAAAGCCAGGAGAAACCTTGAGGTGAGCCCCAAGTGAAATTCAACCCTCCAAAATCAATAGTCCACAAATGCTTCTGCGTGTTCCCAGCCTTACAGGGCAGCAAGAGCAGTGGGGGGCTAGGTATTTACATATCTACATTAATGAGACTATCCTAGTGACAGAATTAGCTTTTGTGTGAGAGATTTTGTCACATTCCCTACATATCTGCTGTTATCTATAAACTGCTGTTAGCAGGAGCTGAAACCAAAAAGGCAGGGATTGTAATAGAGACAACGTCATGATCTGTCCAACAAGGACCCTTTTGGGTCCTGTAACTTGCAAACATTGGTCAGAAGTTTATCCTGAAATCTTTGACAAAACATATGATGTGGATCTTGAGATGTGATTTCTTCCTTTTTTCAGTTCTTTTTTTTTGGCAGCTAAAAGTGTCTCTGATGTAAGCTGTTTTGTCCCAGTGTGGAAAGTTTTTTACTCTGTAAGTATACCATTAAATAGCACAGGCTATTTTGAGAAATGAGATATGGGGCTTTTTTAAACCATAATTATGGCTGTCTTTAAAGATTATAAAAATGTAGTTGATGAACAAAATGAAACCACGTGATTAAATTTTTCCATGTGACGTGTTTGATTATGACAGCTCCCTAGTTTCTGACAGCTTCCTATGTGAAGTGAAAAACAATGAGAGCACTTTATCTAGCACATCTGATTAAATATGACTCTCTAGTCAACACTGAGAATATGTGGAAGAAAGAATAGCCATAAAACCCCATGAGAAAAAAATAAAATGTCAGGCTATAAATTACTTTGAAAAATCAGTTTTCAGTGAACTACGTAAATAGTCAGTATCAGAGATGCAAGAACCTGAAGTGTGCTATATTCATAGTGATTTTTGGTTTCTAGAGTGGGCACTAGAAGAGTTGCCACATCCATTAAGGACTGGATGATAACTAGAGATCTCCTGTGTTTCAGAGGGAAAAAGATCTTATTGTCATGGTTCAAATTTACTTTGAAGAATCCCTTCTGATGTAGGCTTTGTTGGTCCGTGGCTGACTGGAAAGAAAGGCCAAAACTGCAGTATCATCTTCCTACGCATGTTTTTAATGTTAATGAGTTACCTTTCTCTTTTACTTCCTCAGAGTAGGAATTTTCCTGTAGCTTTGCTGTACACATGGACTTTATTTTACACAGCGGTGTTAAAGGAGCTGAGATGGGCCCAGTGGTACCTGCTGCTGTGAATTTACTACCTGGGTTGCGTGTCCTCCTGCCCTTCAGATATTGCAACTTTTGCCAGAAAGTACTTAGACTTCTTTTGCCTTGAGGAACCACAATTTAATCACTCTGTCAGATCCCCTCATTTGGATGGTCTGTCGCAGTGATTTAAGGCATTTTATCTCCAGGCCACATGCACTCTGAGAAGGGCTGTGAGCCCACTGGCCTTCTTAAAGTTTGATGGGCAGGTTTTTGAGGCTTTTCCGGCTGATAAATTAAAGCAAAAATACTTTTGTGAAAAAGTCTGTGTTTTGACAAGATTTCTAAATGAGAACAAATACTTCTTTTTAATGTTGTCAAACGATTGTGTTTTGCTATTTTTGCAACAAAGGTTTGGGTTTTCAGTTTAAACTGACCTTTCAGATTAACGTATGCTTATATTAAAAAAAGCTTTTAACACCAAACATTAAAAAATCATTAGTGCTTCAGTTTAAGAAAACCATTTTGGGTGTAGTTTTTTGGGGCTAGGAAGATGGAGGTGACAAAGAGCCTGTGTTTCAACTAGTGAAAACTTTTAAGATTGATGTTAATCTTGACAGTTTAGATCAGCAAAATTTCTGAAATGTGTGGAAATTCTTTCACGATAGGAAAATCTTTTCCAGTCCTGCCATAGGTGTGTGTGAGTAGTCTAGAAGACATCCATCTTTGGTAGGCTTTGCTTTGAAAATTGAAGAAAACCTGAGATCCCTGACTTTTAAGAATTCCCACGCTGGGATATCATAAAACGACGACATCTGAGCTGCTTTAAAAACTCCTCCATCTCTTCTGTTGCCTTCACACAGAAAAGCAAGTCTGAAATCTGAAAGGCCACTTCTGTGAAGTGCTGCTCATCAGAGTCCAGTTCTAGCATAAGGGTTTCGTTTCAGGATGTGCTGAACATCCACCTCTGAAGTGCTGCCTCTTGCAGAAACCATTGCAGAAATGCCCGGCAACATGCGCTGCTGCGCACATTAGAAATGAGAGGACCCTGCTGCTACGTGCAGGTTTTAACGCTGATTCTTTCCTTTTTCTTACTGCTGGAAGACGTAGACAGTGATTATTTCTTTCAGCAAAGGCTACTGAAAGGGCCGCCAGTTCTTGGAAGCAGGTAAAGCACAAAGCTACTACAACACAACGGCAAGGTGTACAGTAATAGTCCCTTCTGGCACCACCTCCAGAGCACTCGCTAACTATGAAAAATGGGCTCAGAGTCTCAGATTATTGCAAGTGTCATTAATTGCTTGATTTTCTATATTTTTAGAGAGCAGGACTAATCCCAGCTCTCTTCTGGAAACACAAGCAAATGTTTACTCAGCTAGCTTTAAACCAGGTGGAGACCAATGTGTTGCAAATGCCTGGTTCACTCTGCGTAGGAGTTGCCTTGGCATCTGTAAACCTGCGGTGTTTGCACCAGGGCACAGAACCGGCGTCTCCATTAAAAGAGGCTGTGCAGTTGTTAGCAAAGGGTAATTGCTTGGAAGCAAATCTCCCCACCACGGCCCTTCTGAAGTCCTCTTTCTACTATTACATGTTCTTGGATACCTCATCTCTCCAGCTGCTAGAATCAAAGGTGTATTTGATGGAAAAAATAGTTGCAACAGAAAGTCTGAAGCTTTTATTTTTCTGTCTCACCAAGCACCAAAGTGTTTAAACTGCAAAATTCACAGCAGGATACAACGTTCTTAAGGATCATGATCTTTCTTTCCAGTCTCAGTTTTTCTTAGTTAAGAGACTTAACTGTCTCCTCAGCTGTGCCTTCATAAAATGCCATTTTCATTTTTACCTACTGATTTTGCTTTTACTGAGATAATTTGTACCAAATTAAATAACCATGTACAGTTGGCTTAGTGTACAAAATAATGTCATACCTGAACTTGTGAAGCTATACATTTGTGTTTTTTGACTGAAACAATGAATAATCTCTGGTAGTAGTTACTTGTAGACTGCAGGCACCCCCTTCTCCCGACGCTCCTAAAAACATGCATAAGAATGGCCAAAAAATAGTTGAATTTCATTGTCATTCTTGGCATGAATCATTTCACTCATAAGTCGGTAAACATGTATTTTCAAAAAGCAGAGCAGCTGAAGGTAACGTGGGGTGCCTTTCAACTTAGAGGGCACGAAGGGCACGGAGAAAGAGCCCTCCCTGCGATCAGTGGGAGCACCTTGGGAGCTGCAGCTGCCCACTTGCAAACCGCTCACCCCAGTATTAAATCCCACGACGTTTTTGAGCTCTGACATTCGCTCAGCGGGGCATGACGCTATTGGAAATAGGTCTCACCTGCAGAGCTGGAGGCTGTGTCAGCAATGTTCCGTATATATATTGCCAGAACTTAGGAACTGATTAGCCCAGCAGTGCAGCCAGCTCTGCATCCTGCTTCCACAGGCTTGTTGTTTGACCCTTATTGATTGATGGAATTTTACATTTTACTTTGCCTGACCTCCTTTCCTCGCTCCCAAAATACCTGGATTTTTGTCAAAAGTGTTGATTTCCTTTTTTGGTTTGAAACTATACTTCCTTTTTAGGATACTGATAGTTTCATTTATATAAAAAAATGACAACTGCTTGAAGATGTTTTCTGGATTTTTTTTTTTTTTAAACCAGTATTTTTTTAAAATCCTGTTAAAAATTATTGTTCGGACCTTCAGCAACAAGTACTTGTGGGAAAACATATTTCTCCAGAAAATTTCCTCTTGTTTGGCAGGAGTTACAGCATAGGAATTTATTAGCCTTTTTAAATCAGGTACCCAACCTGCATTCAGAGAACTTTGGTGATGCACAGTTTAGGTCATGGTAGACAAGACACTGTCTCATCTCAGTTTTCTGTGAGGCATAGAACATGATGTCTGATTTACTGTATAATAAATGGTAAACACTTTTCTGTAGGACAGCCATATCTCAGGTGTACAGGAAGGGCTAGTAATTAGTGCCAGTAAATCACTGTAGAACAAACCATGAACGTTATCATTCAGTTTGTAATTTACCTCTGATGTGGGCACTTGTTCTTACTAATACTTAATACGTCTGTTTATAGAATAGTTGATTGAGATAATTAGCAGTAGAAATGCTAAGGTGATGTGGCTATGGTAACGTTTATATTGCTATCAGTTTTGTTTATAGCAGCCTAAAGAGCAATACTGAAATTAGAAATTAACTACAATTAGCAAATAAATTGAGTGTCTCTTGGAATTACTTGATCATGTCTTAAAACGTTGCACAGTGCGACGCTCGCAGAGGCAAAGCCGAGTCCGTGGGCTGTAGCTGCCGTGAGTCGAGGAGCGCACAAAGCAGAAGCCTGTCTGCATCTCTGCTGTTGCTGCTTATCAGCTGGAGCCACTTCTGTGCCCTGCCCAGGGCACCTCTGGAGCCTGTGTGGGAGCCTGTGGAGCCTGGGCTGTTGCCCCGACTGTTGCCCTCCAATACAGGTTTGAGTGCGTGCTGCGATGCCAGAAACAAAGTTTACTGTTGGGTAGTTGCCTCTCCATGGGGAACAGAAGGCTGAGTTTGCTTTTCAGTGGTGTGTGCCCTTGTAGGGACTCGCTCAGAGAGACCATTGAACTTCCACGTTCTCAGTCAATGACCCTTGAAACACACAGTTAGTGTTGGCAACCGAGTGCGAGAGGAATTACTTGGGTTGGAAATGTGTTGTTATCCCAGAAGGCGTCATAGATACGGAAGCTGGCTTCCTCCGATTGCCTGCAATGTGTCAGTTTGGAGAGACTTGGGCATCATTTTATGCTCACAGGTAGAAATAGTTTGCTTCCTATAGTAAGGTGCTTTAAGAACTCTGCTTGATAAATGCTATATAGCTGCATGTAGTTATTTTTCTGGCATAATTTCGTAGTTTTATGTGGAAAGAAATGGGGTGTTTAGTACTGTTAAAATGGGTCATTAAATATGGTTTGAGGATGAAGAGAGGAGGAGAGTCAACCAGTTTCGGGGGCAGCCGCTGATTCACCCCTCATATCTGTTTCACACAGTAAAACTTTCCTTGTTCTTTCATCCTTCATTATATTTCAGAGACTTCCTGCAGCTAGCGGCAGACAGGCAATGGTTTTCCGAATCACGCGTGTCTTTCAATTCTGTGTCCAGCAAGGAGAAGGTGCTATCAAACCTCTCCATCCTCTTGATTCGGACACAAGTCTTGAGTCTGCATCTAAATCTCATATGACTCCTCTTAACTACTGGTATCTTGGCTGGTTTTGGGTGCACATGCTTGGTTGTACTACTGAAATACATTTTGTGTACGATAAGTAATCATCAGGCTGGAAAGGGAGAGGACAAGTGCTTCACTCTGTACTTAGCAGTGCACTGGAAGGGTGTGGGGATGCAGAGTCATGTCCGTGCTCTGCTGAACAGCAACTAATCCTTATGAAGTGAAACAGGAGACTTTGTCTGGCCTGAAAAGAAACGAGCCACAGTCGAGCAGTCATGGCATTTATCCAGGATATGGAGAAATGGTGGCGCAATGATGTACGCCTGGTGACACACGACTATCTAACTGCCTCCTCGCCCCATAAGCTGTACATCCAGTTCTCGTTCTCTGGGACTGGAAGTCCCATCCTTACCCTGGGAAACACCCCCCACCGCTCTTAAAAGTTACATATTCCCAGAAAAACCAAGTCATCTGGGGTAAATTAGCATCTTCATAGGAAGCAAAATTTCCTTTATTATTTCCTGGCTGTTTCCTTCCTTCCCACTCTTCAGCAGACTTTGTCTCTTCAAAGAGCAGAATGGGGCTGAGCGGTAGGGGAAGGGAGTAGCTGAATGTAAACGTAAAGCGATCTAGCCGGCTGCAGGCGGGGCGGTCACTCCCCAGCGCAAATTCACGCTGACTGCTGGGCACCGAAGATCCTGGCTGACAGGGTGAGCATCATCTGGCCTGAGGCTGCTGCTGCCTTTTTTCTTGTGTTTTCTTCAAAGCCAGGTGTCTGAGCTCCCTGTGGATTTCATCTGGGGAGAATTTATTGCTGATAAATAACTGTTTGTGTTGAATTTACAGATGAGCTAAACTGTTTCCTTTAATGTTGCAGTTTAGTACCTTTTTCTTTTCAGGTTTGCATGAGCAGTGGCATTGGAAGGAAATAAATCTGTCGCTCAGAAAATGTATTTGCCCTTGGTGGCAAAATATATAAATAAAAATTACAAGGTCATTAGCTATATCAAGAGACAGAAAAATGTGCTGTGCATTAAATAGCTGACTTTCAGGATGGGTTGGGCAAATAGCAGTATACAAAAGTGTACTGCTCATTCCACCTTCTGATCAGGAAAATCAATTAATTCCTTTCTTTTTTGTAGCACTCCCCCTTTGGACTAGAAACCTTCAGCATATGTCAGTCAAAATTTATGAGCAGTGTGTTTTTCAGCGTATTTTATTTACCAAATGCAAATTCCAGTGGCCACCGATTTACTACAGAACTGTTTGGAAAGCAGCAAATAAATATTACCTAATAAAATATTTAAAAAAAAAAAAAGCCAAACTGGAGGAGAGGATTTTATCTGCCACCTCCCAATCAATTTACCTTTGTTCCTGAGAAGGCAGGTTAGATGGAGAACTGCTCCAGTATTGTTCTGGAGTGCATCTTGTCGGGAAATGAGCTCTTACGCTCAGTAAAAGGCAGCCTTGGAAAGCAATGGATTATTGCTTATATTTTAGTATCTTTTATTTCAGCTAGGCTAGAGTACTACGTCAGACATGAGGCAACTGAAGCACATAAGCTTCGTTCACCCTGCATCATTCCTAATCTCGCCGATTCAGAGAGACAAGTCGTCTTTGTTTCCCACCACTGAGTTCAGACAGTAAATAACCAACAGCACAAAACTGCACACTATGGGTACGGTGGTGTCTGGGAGGGCTGGGTGATACAGTCTCCACTCAGCCCATTTTGTCCGTCTTCATCAACTCAGGGGTAGTAGATAAGTGGTCATTTATTGCTTCTTATATGAGTCAGGGCTGCAGGTAAAGGTATACAGAATAGTTGCAGCAGAGCTTTCTCCTTTCCTCTCTGCCTGGCAGGTAAGTGGCTGAGAGGCTGCAGGAGCGCTGGGTGAGAAACGCATTTGCTGTGCTCGCATCCACTGCCAAGTGTGGCAGTAACCTCTGTTGCTAAATAAACACATATTTTGGTTAATGGCCAGATTTACCAAGGCATCCTGTGCTAAGACTTGTGTCTTATAATTGGCTGAAATTTCCCTGAGACGTCCTGTACCAGTGCTTTTTTCTTACTGAAGGTAGGTCAAAGCATGTTTGTGAAGGGAGAATTGCTGCACTGAAAATCAGTGAAGCCTGCAGGGGCTAGATTAGAAAAGGAAAAGAATAATTGACTGATGTGCAATCAAAGTCTGAGTTTCCATAATGAGAAAATAAGTGTGTTTCCATGATATTTTTTTTTCTGTTGGTATTGTGCATGTGGGTAATTCCTTCCGTTTCACAAAGGTAATGTTCAAATCCCCACATAAAAGTCTCTGGTGTGGAATAGGTCATCAGAGATCCTTATGTACGCTAAAGCAGGCATCAGAGTTTTCTGGCAGTCGCATCTAAACTATTAAAAGTTTGTTAGTTGATTTGGAGAGCTGATACAGTTACCCCCATGTATACAGTGCCAGACACAGCCAGATGATACAACTGATTTTTGCTGAAGTTTCAGTAACAAGCACTAGGTTAAATGAACCCCTATGATAGAGGTTATCACCTTATAATTCGTCTTCTGCCTAATGGTTCCAAAAACAGTGACATTATGGGGAAGGACTTGGATATTTATGATACCTAAGCTTATGTACCTAATGCAGCCAGCTGTATTCACCTCAGAGTCATCTACAGTCAATGTGGAGAGGGAGGGGGTTCGCCCCCAGAGCTGGTAAATTGGGCAATCGTTCAATACTACCCATCTCCACCTATGGAACACTCTATGTACAGCATCTGAAAAGAGGTAGTTGTATCACCTTAAAAAGAAAAGAAAAAAAAAAAAATCATAGAATTGTTTTTCCTGCAACTCTCCCAGGTCTGGCAGTGTGGAGGAAGCATGGAGGTGTTACCCTGTTCCCGCGTGGCACATATTGAACGCACAAAGAAACCCTACAACAACGACATTGATTACTATGCAAAGCGCAACGCCCTGCGGGCCGCTGAGGTCTGGATGGATGACTTCAAGTCACATGTTTACATGGCATGGAACATCCCCATGGCAGTAAGTATGGGTCACGCTCTCTCCTGAACAGCGGCAGAAACGTGGATGGCTGTTCCTCGTTAGCTCTTTGAGGTGAAGGAGGTTACTGCAGTTGTATGAAGTAGGCTAAGCTTAGGGGGAAGAGTGCTTATATGTTGGTGCGTGCTCAATATGGAGAGTTCAGCCATATAAACTTGCTTCCTTGGTGTAAGTTTTGGTGTGTGCTCAGGAGCCGTGACACAGATTTATAACTTAACTAGAGCACGATGTTTCAAGTTTATGCGCTTCCTCAGAAGAAGTCGTTAATTTGGGATGCCATTAAACTTTGAGGTGTTCATATGCTACAGTGGTGAGGACTACAGAAATGTCCATAAATAAATATTATCATTCATCATGAGACTCAGTAAACCTCACCAGCATGAAAACAAAGTATGCAATAAAAGAATCACACATTAACTAGCTTTATTGTCTACAGGCTGAGTGTTGCAATGTGGACGCATTCTGTTTCTTATTGTGCATACAAATTGTAGATGGCATGTGGGGACCTCTAGGAATCCATGTAATATAAATATTAGATAACCTGTAGGTTCAATTTATCGCTCTATTCTGTAAGTATATCACATGCTACATCTCCACTGAGCATAATTCTTCAAGAGAAGAGGTATATATTATATCCCAGTCAGGTGGAAGTTGACTGCTGCTCTATCCTTTAGTGCTATTGGCATCCAAGTTATTCATGTGAAGGGGCACAGGGAGAGCAGCTCAGGGGAAGCGTACTCCGTTCTGTAGGTAATGATGGTTTAATTAATCCTTATATGAGGGGATTGTTCAAAGCTGACTGAAGTAAATGGGAACAGAATTTCCTGTTCCTATCAGAACAGAAAAATATGCCAAGCCAGCAGTGTCTTTGTGAATATTCAGTTACGACCTGGAGTCCATCAAAGTCACAGGAGTCTTGACAAAGACTTCATTGGATTTAGTCTGTCTCCTAAATACCTACTTGTACTTTGGTACCTAGGTAATATATCAAAACCCATTTTTGTCCATTCCTGTTGTAGTTTTGAAAATACATATACCTAAAGGAGCAGTGTTTCATTCTTCTCCATGTGATGTCTAAGACATTCGCATGAGTCTTAATTCCACTTACTGCTATTCAGTATTGGACACTGTGCAATGTTGAAAGTTATGTCTCTATGAACACGTGTTTTGGTGACTTCTTTTGGCATGAGAGGTAATTGCAGAGAATTCTCTTGCCTTAACAAGGCAATACTGCATAACTTCTTTCCCAAACGAGACTTCTGTGATAGCAGGAGGAAGACAAAGCAGCATCCATCTAAGTTTTTTAGGGACATTTTGACCCTGTTTGCATCAATTTGATAAAATGGTAAGTTTCAAATAGGAGAGGAAAAAGAAGTAACCTTGGTAAATTTGTTTGCTTGATGCCTTCTGCAAATGAATTCTGAGAAAAGACAAGACATTTAAATAAGCATTTACACCAACACATGATTTCCTTTAATCTCTCTGAGATTACTTATTGATGTAGTTTTCTGCATTGAGCTATACAGCAATGCTTTAAAAAAAAAAAAGGCACATTTACATTAAGAGGCATAAAATCAGCATAAGTACTGAATGTTAAAATTTTCTTTCCATAAAATAAATTGATCGATAAAATGTGCATCATAAAAATAACCCTGTTATCTCTCAGGAAAAGGAAGCTAGTGTTCGTGTTCACAGAGTTATTCCACTGTAGTATTCAATCTAGATGACTAAGAAGTACTGTACTGTTAAAAGCCATAAGAAAACACTTCTGCAGGAGAACTAGATACCTTACTGCCTGGTTAAAAAGAATATGTCCACATACTAAATTCTGTGGACACCTCATTCTTGTACCATCACACTGCGTGACTGCAGCTAATACAGAAGTAAGCACAGCATTTTCATAGCTGCTCAATTTGCTGCTCTTGTGGTCTGTAGCAATGGCACTGCAAAGAGGGCATTGTATTGCTTCATTTTAGAGTTGGGAAGAAAGGAGGCAAGTAAAATACATGTCTTCTGCCATACCAAAACCCATCCAAATTAACCCTTTCATAACTCACACCATCTTTTTCACAACTCGCTCCCTTCCAAGTTATTGAGGGTCTGTGCATATGTGTATCCTGATTAGTGGATCATCTTTGGACACATTTGCAAGATCATATTCCTGTAACCTTTATCAGCAGGTCAGCATAGCTTTATTTTAGTTAACCAAATATTTGGTATGCCCCTGCTTATGATCTGTTCCTCAACAATTTTAGTGATAAAGAAATCTTATATTGAATGATTTATTGTACTGAGCACCTCCAAGAATTGCTCTCCTTCCATGTAGCCTGAAGTAGTACGTAAATTAACATTCATTTGAACGGATGCTGCATAGAAAGTTCATGACAAAGGATGCATCAGCAAGCAGCAGTGAGCATAGTAAACTCTTTATGTGGCAAATAGAAAAACCTGTTCAGTATTACACTTGTATTCGCTCCTGAAAACGAGGCATCTGTTGGGGATTCTAATAAACCCTGAGCTAAGATTTGCTGCTGTCTTGTAACCCTGCATTAGACATCATTTGTAAAACGTACAGAAATCTTTCTGCAGGAAATGTACAAAGCACTTAAGACAGATCCATGCAAAACTCCCCAGTTTCAGTCCATTTGATTCATGCAGTGTCGGAAAAGACTTTTAGGTGAGGTAACTCAGTTACTGTCTTAATGTTGAACTGTGATGATTTAGAATGTTTTAAATCAACAACACCAACTCAGGACCAGGCAATTTTTAAATGGCTGGTTTTGATCACATTGATTTGACTCTTACAGCCTGTGTTTTTCATGGGGTTTGTATTGAAACATGAATTAAATTCTGAAGTAGAATTATAAAGAAGGTTTTGAGTTTAACTGCATTTTAAGGCTCAAGATTGCAAATGAGCTCCAGTTCCAGTAAACTGAATGTTGGTCTATGCAACTGTTTAATGGAGCTTAATGACTTTTTGAGCAGCTTTGCTTTGAAGTTTTAACAGGTCTGTTCTGATCTCATTTACATTAGTGAAACAAGGCTGTTAGTAGAGTAAACCATGATAAAGCTGCCATATCTTAGATCAGAATTACCACCTAAATTCTGAATGAATCTGAAAGCAAAAGAGTTCAGGTTTGATTGCAAACATTTAGAATTGCTGTAAGTAACAACATTCTTATTGTGTTCTTCTTATTTTGATTTATGTTTGGTTTTTGCTTGTTTGTTATCTTTCTTTTTCCACTGACTCTCATTAATATTTATTGTCTGCTCTCAACAGCAGCTGTTTGAGCTGCTACTTGCAAAAGAGAAAGAAGAGAAGGAAATAGAGTTTGGTATACAAAATGAACTCCAATTTGGTTTCAGTAAAGAAAACAAGTGTAAATTCAATGCAGTGAGATTTCTTTATTCTTTTTCTGCTTTGTAGAACCCTGGAGTTGACTTTGGAGATGTTTCTGAAAGAATAGCTCTACGACAGCGACTGCAGTGCCGGAGTTTTAAGTGGTACTTGGAGAATGTCTATCCTGAAATGAGGGTTTATAATAATACAGTCACTTATGGAGAGGTACTGTATGTCTTTGAAAATATATTGTGGCTGCATTAGAGCAGTCCTTTCATCTGCATGGTGGGTATTCAGGATGTACAGAGCAATTTCAAGTCAGCACAGTAGTAACAACAGAAATATTCTCCCCTACTTTTAATCAACACTAAGAAGTGTGGCTTTGAGAAGCATTGTCCCTCTCACTGGAGGATAATCAGATGAAGTCATTCTCACTAACGCTGATATGCAACCTCCTTGGCTTTCCTTTTAAAGTAGAGCAGTTCTGAGAACATAAATTTGATCATTTTCCCAAATAGGATTCCACAGATATCATCAAGTAAACATGAGCAGTTGAGAAAGCTGAAATAATTACAGCTAATGAAAAGAGTTGGGTTTTGCCAAACTATTTGAAGGATTACATGCACTTTATTAATTCATTTTTGCAACCCTCCTTGTTCAGGAAGGACGGTTTGCAACATATCCTTGTCCAGATTATGAGGTGAGGCTACCATTTGGCAGGTCTTTATCTCATAATGAAGAAGTCATTAGAGGAAAAACAATTTTGCTGCTTTGTGCTCAGATTCTGTTTTTTCATTTCCACTTGTGTATCAGTATTGAGTAAGACCTTGGAACACCTACTTTGAGATAGCTGAGTGGATACCCATGTCATGTCAACCAGTGATCTGGTTGACAGCCGGCTGAACATGAGCCGGCAGTGTGCCCAGGTGGCCAAGAAGGCCAACAGCGTCCTGGCCTGTATCAGGAATAGTGTGGCCAGCAGGAGTAGGGAAGTGATTGTGCCCCTGTACTCGGCACTGGTGAGGTCACAGCTTGAATCCTGTGTTCAGTTTTGGGCTCCTCACTACAAGAAGGACATTGAGGTGCTGGAGCGTGTCCAGAGAAGGGCAAGGAAGCTGGTGAGGGGCCTGGAGCACAAGTCTGATGAGGAGCGTCTGAGGGAACTGGGGTTGTTCAGCCTGGAGAAGAGGAGGCTGAGGGGAGACCTTATCGCTCTCTACAACTACCTGAAAGGGGGTTGTGGCAACGAGGTTGTTGGTCTCTTCTCCCAACTAATTAGTGATAGGACAAGAGGAAATGGCCTCAAGTTGCACCAGGGGAGGTTTAGATTGGATATTAGGAAAAATTTCTTTACTGAGAGGGTGGTCAAGCATGGAACAGGCTGCCCAGGGAGGTGGTGGAGTCACCATCTCTGGAAGTGTTCAAAAAATGTGTGGATGTGGCGCTTCAGGACATGGTTTAGGGGGCATGGTGGTGCTGGGTTAACAGTTAGACTTGATGATCTTGAAGATCATTTCCAACCTTAGTGATTCTGTGATAGGTTACATAACCCTAATAAAATGCTGTATCCAAACATGTTAGAAATGTGTAGACATTTCGGTTCACCTCAGCTGTCTGGATGATTTCTTCTGTGAACCAATCAAATTGCCCACATATGCTTGACCCCAGTCTTTAAAGAAGTCAGGCATGCCTTCTATAAGTCTTTAAATCTATATAACATGCCTGTAAAGTAAGGACTGCTATCACTTATGACTGTGAACTGGGGCAAAGTTCTAGGAGCTCTCCTGCTGCATAATGTTTTCAAGACTCTGTTTTAATTGTCTACATGAACTACAATTAATCCAAAGGCAATATATTTTCACACAAGACAACTAAATGGACATTATTCCTTTCTGGTTCCATTTGATTGACTTCATATAAAAATAAGTCAGGCGCTTCAGATATTGATACAAAGTGCAAGTTTTATTGCATAATATCACTTTGCATCCTAATATAACTATCCTTGGCAGTAACTGAGGAAAGGCATTTAGTAAATTCAACAGGAGCTGTTAGTAACTGTCAGCTCTGAGAAGGCCGTTAACTGCGAAGAACATTGGCAGTACTGCCAATGTTGTGTCAATTATACCAGTTAGCAAGCTGGGCTCTAAAAAGAAGTTTCTGTTGAGTGATTGCATGAAGGTTCTTGAGTCAAACAGGAAGTTTAGTGATGCA
Source organism: Phaethon lepturus (assembly GCF_000687285.1). Taxonomy (NCBI): domain Eukaryota; kingdom Metazoa; phylum Chordata; class Aves; order Phaethontiformes; family Phaethontidae; genus Phaethon; species Phaethon lepturus. Next base: position 142,100 of record NW_010515545.1, read on the forward strand.
AGTATCCAATTCATTAAAATTTATAATAAAACAGAGCCGCACAAGCTATTAAGGTAGTACAAACTGGCAAAGTTCCCTTTCAGTCTTACATGCTGATAATGAAAAAATGAGAGGCTTCATCCTAAATGACATCAAGCTTGTTATTAAATACCTTCTCTTTTGGTTATTTTCATGGAGGAAAAGATGTTTGGATTTTAGTGAGTTTAAAGGAAAATAAATGTATTGAGTATATGTGAAACAGATTGAAACAGTAGTAAAAATATATTTCCTAGTGACTCAATCCACTTTTTTTTAAAGCGATGTCATAAAGCCGTCTGCATCTTCTCTAGCCTTCATAGTACTCGAGTCAAAATAAACCTCCTGAAATTTAACTCTTGGTGAGCCCCCTCATCCGATCCCTGTTACGCCTGTACACTATAATATGAAGGATTATTTACTGATTTTTTTTTTCTGACACCCCATGCAGCAGCTCCTTCTGTATTAAGGGGGTGGCCAGACAAACTGTTCACAGCCTTAACAAAAACTGACCTGTTGACTGTTTCAAAATGTCCATCTAAATAACCTCTTAAGATACCTGTAAAATTTCTAGCCCAAAAAAGAAAGTGTGTAACGCTTCTAGCCCAAAGAGAAAGAAAAGCCTGAAATTTCACAAGAGCACCAGCCCAGTTTTAAAAACTTGTAAACCTTCCTCGTCTGGGGAGGCACATGGATTTTTGACTTGGTTCGTTCTGTAAACCCAGACATTAAACATATTGAAAGCCTTCCAATGCTGCTCGTCATTGCTGTATGCTTTCACAATAACGTGCTTTACATCACTTCTGTACGTAACCATATACTGTATTCTCAATTCACATAGAATTGTTTCATATGCTTTTTTTGTTTTATATATGCAGTAGGAGCAAATAAAAGGGTGCGCATCCCATACCAATCCTGGGTAGTTCCTATGCTGTTTGGTTTAAGTCACATTCTCAACATATATGGTCAAAATTTATATTTACACAAGGGTAATTTGGAGCAAAATTTGACCTGAGTTTCTTAGAGTGAATTTTATAGAGTTTTGATCTTTGAGTAATTTCTGAAAATATAACTCTGACCCAAGATCTGTAAAGACAGCAGGTTGTCCAAATAATGTCTTTTCCTGGAGCAAATTCACTATTGGCATCCTGTCATATCTGGAAAATAAGCATGTGTTTCTCAGAGAAGAATAGTTTTACGTACTAGTTGTTTCAATTGCTGTGGTGCAGCTAACATTTAGCCAGATTGGATTTGCGTCATACAGATTAATTTCTAATACAACTGTTTTCTTTCTGATCTGGTTTTAGGTGCGTAACAGCAAAGCTAGTGGCTACTGCTTAGATCAGGGAGCCGAAGAGGATGACAAAGCAATCCTTTATCCATGCCATGGAATGTCCTCTCAGGTAAATGGTTAAAATCCCATAATTCATGAGAAATCTTTAACTTAAAGAATTTTCAGAAAAAAACAAAAAGTAATTAGGTGCATTTCAGTTCAGTTTGGCAGTATACTCCTGAGTGGCAAAGGAAAATATTTGGCTTTACTCCAGTCTTTTTGGGAGCCCTTTCCAAGGTTGTTCAGCATGCGAATCTATACATTGAAGGTGCCAGTAAGGAAAACAGAAGAATCATGATAATTTGTTTTAATAATGGAGCCATCCACTGAAGATTAATGAATTTACACTGTTTGAGTGAGAGGTTCTTCTCATTTTGACTTTACTTACTCTGGGAATAATACCTCTTTAAATTATCTGTTCATTGGTCCAATAGGCTCCTAGGCAGAAATGATTTAGCAAGCTGCTGATGTGACTCCCCAAGTAGGCAAAAAGTTAAGCACATATTTAACATCAATTTCAAAAAGAATTAAGAATAGCTTTTAATACTTTTCCAAAACAGATTTCTTTTTTGTCAGTCCCTGTGCATATTATTATTTTCTTACAGATGCCTGCAGACTTTAAAATGACATTTCTTCTCTCCATGGTCATAGTGATGTTACTTGTATTTAAAAACCAAGTTGGATATTATTTAAAGACTTGAGCTGCTTCTGAAATGTAATTCCAGTTTCTTTTGAAGCACCATCTGAATCAAAACTATGTTAATGAACATTCTCATGCGTAAATAAACTCTGACCTTATCACAGACTTAACAAGTATCTGAAGTTCAGTCATACATATATTGATTTGAAGTCCTGGCTCGTACATCACTATGGAGGCATAACAAGAGTCTCAAAATATAAATATTGCCTATTGTGCTCAATTGCAAGCTGGTGAAGAGTCATACTGTATTACAGCAAAGTGAGATAGACAGTAATTCCTACTGACAAAATGTCCACCTTTGGCAGGATCATTACGGAACACCTGACTGACACTTTCCTAGGCAGAAGGAAAAGCCTTTGAGTAAGGTAACAAAATAGTGTTGCTTAATTAGATGTAAATGAGCTTTTCGAAAAGACTCTATTTAGAGATATCAAGGCACTGAGAGACTTCAGTCTCTTGCTCCATTCTAATTCTCACCAGAAAGTTGCAAATTTAAGTCTTTCCAGAAAGTCCCTTTGCAACATCTAATCTCCTATTGTTGTGCTAGCATCGAGAAGAATAATGAAATAAATGGTTCTGACTGTAATTTAGTGTGCAATTTAAGTCCTTAACCTACTTGTTTGCCTCCATGACTCTCCTGTTTCCTAGAATATTGATTTGACTTCCAGAAGAATCAAATAGATGAGGGCATAAGTTGCTGTGAATTTATCTGAAAGGAAGTGTGATGTGCCCAGCTTCTCCTGACTAACTGTTGTAAATTTTGGGCCATAAAGTAGCTCACCTCTCAGCATCCAGTTCTGACTAATTTTTTCCATTAAGGAACAGGTCATTTTCCTTTTAGTAAGATGTAAATACGTAGGTGATGCTTTTTGAATTGCGGGCCCTACACTAGACACTGGGAAGCTCTTCTCAGGTGCAAATTACAATACACAAAGTATTTACTGCCCAAGAAGTTGAAGTTGGGTAGTGACCAGTTAAATCTCCTCTGGCTCGCTTCTGCTTCAGTATTCTGTCTATGTGAATGTTCTGGAAAAGCCTGAAAAGCTGTGTTTAGACTTTATGTTACAGCTACAAGCCACACCCCTTTTTCTTACTAGCATTGTGTAAACACAGAGAAAGTCACTCTTCTCAAACCCTTAAAATCCAAAGCATCCCCTGTGTGTGAGAATTATAAAAGTATGGGAGAAGCAAAAACTTAATCTACCAAACCATCCTGCAGCAATTTCCATTCTGTAAGAAGCACCAGACAGAAGACAGAGGTGATGTTTTATCTAAGTTGAATATTTCACAGACAAGCATAGGTTGGAGCCACTCGAATGCAGCCAAGTTAATTAATGATTACACAGCTGGAAAACTTCTATCATCTCACCACAATTTACAAAATTAAATCAGTATGAGAACCACAGCTGCACAAACCCTAATCAAGGATATTCAAGCACATAGTATGAAAGGTGTTGACAGCAAGCATTTTAATATATTAAACAAACATTTTAAAGCCCCTCTTCTAATCAGCCTGGGTAAGCATCATTGTCTGTTATGTTTAACTTTCAGTTTCTGACATTTTTCATCTGAAGCATAGGGCATAAAATACCCCCGCGTTGAGATTTGGGTGATTTGTACATGCATACTGAATATAAATGAATATAAACATGGAACTCATTTCACCAGTTAGGTTACCACTGGTCCTTGATGTGTCCTACTGGTGTGGAAGCCTCTTGCTATTTAGCTACAGTCTTGTTTGTTTTTCATATTCTTCAATTCTGACAAGCAAATTACCAGTGACTTTAGGATACATATGGTTCCACTGAAACCAACAGACATGTCAGGTGTTTAAAGAAAGCTGAGGTAGGAATAAGATTACTGTTCATCTGTGATAAATGTTCTTTTCTTCTAATTCTCACCCTTCTATTTCCCTTGCATAGTGCACGCCTCTGGTGTTGTCCTGTGTTACCAGTGCAAAATAAAACTGCTTCACGAACAAAATGCCTTTCCCTATGTGTGCTCTCAAGATCAGTTTCTACCACTGTAAATCATATCTTTTCAATGACATCAGCTTTACTCAAACAGGGACAAGATCTTTTATGGATGCTCTGGAATGCATTTAGCCTGAGTTTACATCAGTTTAGCTTAATGAATTTGACTCGAGCTAAGTCAGTGTAAACTAACAGTTAGGAATATCCAGACATGGTTTTGCATCAGTCTAAGCTGATTTCTAACCTTGCTTTACAGAAAAGTAGTGTTATGTTTATATGTGTTCATTAGATCTGCAGTTTGAATCTTAATACTTTTCAGGAAAAAAGGTTTGCAAATACTGCCGGGAGAGCAATAGGAAACAGTCCAGGGCTAGAGAAAATTCAGAAACACAAAAACAAAGGGGTCTTGAACTGCCTTGCCTCTGTATGTGGCTTGTCTTGTACAATCACCTGTAAAGCCCACTGGTTCTACAGCACCGCATAATACCCTTTTGTTGTAAAACAAATTAAAAAAAAGGGGGAGGGGGAGGCACAACCCCCTAAAAGTGGAATGTGGTGTTCTGGGAGCTTCTTAGGATGGTTATAGGACACACAGGTTTTGAACCATCTGAGAGCACTTATACAGCCTCAGTGGAAATACTCACCATCTCAGTCTGTCTTGAAAGCCGTGATGTGGAGCTGATTATATGGCATGTGAAAGAGAAGAACTTAATAAAATGGCACCCTGGGATAGAAGGGCCCCGGTGAACAGCCTCCTTCTCCGCCCTCCTCTCTTCCCTTTTCACACTGAGAGAAAGGAGGCACTGCAGCTGTGAAGGCAAGAACTCCCTCGGCATTGAGATCAAGCAGAGAGAAGGGAGATCTCGATGTTACAATTCCTGGAGCTCACAGCTACGCAAACAGATGGAGTAAGAGGAGATGAAAGGCTTTACTTAAACTGTTGCTTGAGGGCAGATATTTAACGTTTTGCTTGGTAGAGCTATGGCTTTCCAGAGCTGCACGCTGGGTAGCAGGTCTGAATGCTTAGAGTAGGGCAGATGAAAAGGTAGTTCTTTAATTTGCAGGAAGAGGTGGGTGAGATTCTGTAACAAAGCTGTAAGTTTGGTGACTCTTTCTGTTGTGATCTGCTTGTCTTCAGTGACAAGTGTTCTGGAGATTTAAGGTATTTCAGACTCCTGTATGGCTCACTGTTTCAATTTCTGTGTCAGCTTACTGCTTACCTTAACGTGCAGCGCTGAAGGGTCATTAAAGATTTCCTTTTGCTTGGAGAACAAGAACGAAAGCAAAGGGAGAGAGAGGGGTTAAATTTAGTGTGGAAAGCTACAGGACCTACCCATGTAACTGTTGCCTACAAATAATTACCTCTTGTTAATTTGTGGGTTTTTTTCACTTGAGTAGAAATTAGCAGGAATGGATTTTCTGAAGTCAAATCCTTTAATTAAAAGCTGGCATTTACTTACCACGTTGATGCTCCTGAAGGATCACCTTCCACAGGCAGCACTGCTCACTGTTTTTGAATCCAGTATGGTGGCTTTGGTAAACAACCTTTGATATCTCTTCCATTCTGCGCAGATTTCTGAATGTTGAAGGGAAAAGTATCCTATGTTATCGTAGGTACAGCATTTAGTATCAGGATTAGTCCTTGGCGTATTTACTGGAACACTTAACTTCAATGTCATTTATGTGGACCCTTCAGCTCTTCTCAGATAAAAGAGGAAAAACTGAGCCCAGGTGCATCCTCATGTGATGGATAAACTCTGTTTCTGTGCCGCAGCTTGCAATGGGGGGAGCATGTGGACGCATGAGGCTTTCAGCCCATCAAGACTTACACAGATTTTTTTTTAATGAATGGGATTGAATATTCTTTAATCAAGGGGACTTCTTCATTTGACTTTGGCTGTTTGGCACTGGGAATGGATTTGGTGTGATATATCATGCCCACAGTTCTGATGCAAATGTTATTTCTTTTTCAGTATGGTGGTGGTACTCAAGATCTAATTTGAACTCAGCAGGTGTAATTTTCACTGTTTCACTGACTCTGTATCCCAGTTCCTGTTTTCTAGTCTACAGTAATAAGCAACTTAACGCTTGTTTTATTTTCACAGTGTATGTTTTCTCTAGGAAGTTATGATATGAAGTCTTTGGAAGGAGATGTTATTAATCATATAGTAGTTTCTTGAACCTTAATTTTCTGGTCTGATCTTGCAGAAGCAGGCACTAAACCTTTACTACGTAATGTGGTCTAAACTGAGATAATAGTTTGTGGGTGTTTTTTTGAAGTTTTATTTTATTTTAGGATGAACCTAAGTTTTTATGACTGTTGGAACTCATGGCAGAAAATACAGATTCAGGAAAATTAAGCCCATGACATTCCATTTCTCTTGTCATTGTATAAATAGCGGTTTCCTGCACCAAGCCATCTCCGCCTCTGGTGAGCTGTCACACAACTGCCACTTCCAATATTCAAGACGGTTCAACAGAGTTGGTGTATCTTCCACTTCTAAGGCCTAAGCAGAAATGGTAGTTTCTGCTTTGATGGGCTTCTATATAACAACATCTTTCCCAAGTCCTGCGTCTTTTCCAAGCTCTGAGATGCAGAGCACATGCAATTCTAGGTATTAAGATTCTAAAGACAAATATTTTAGACTATTTTACAGAATGGTACAGAAAATGCTGCTCATCTTAAACCACGGGGAAAATCGATCCTATATTACAGAGCAGGTAGCCCATTATAAACAGGGGTTCTGATTATCTAGGTAAGGCAAAGCCAACTAGGTTGCTCGGTGGCTTTTTGGGACCTGGAGCTGTATAATAAAGACTGCAAGATGAACACATTCCCCAGTCAGTGCAAGTTTCAGCCGTGCCTGCAGTTCATTTGAACTCTGCTGAGTACCCGTTAGATGAGAGAAGTGTGAGATACACAGACAGGTTTTACTTTGGGAAAAAAAAAAGTTTGTGGGTTTTTTCCCCCTCCTTTATATGGGGGGAAAAAAGGAAGTTAGTTTGTCTGAGCTGGCAGTCCATTCATATTTTGAATCACTTTGCTTGCTTAGGCTTCTTTTACATATGTCCCCCATAGCCTTATACTGAAAGGTAAAAAAAAAAAAGTGTCTCGATGTAGTGTGTACAGACAGTGCCTTGACAGTGACATTATTCATAGGAAGGACAATCCTCATGTGGTTATCCCTCTGCTTTCTCTGATGTAGGCTCTGTTCTAACCCTGCGCTTCACATGGTTGCTCTGAACAGAAGTGGCAGGTGGGAAAATGAACACATAGTTTGTCAAAGGGTATCAGGGCTGGGAGCAAGCAGACGATGCTCTTTTTACCACCAGCAAGATACGATTATTCACAGCATGATTCTTCCGAGGTTAATAAGGATGGCGGTAGAAAGCTAGACTCTAATTTGAGATTTTTGTGATTGACTCTTAATGATATCTCATGCATTGGTCAGTAGCATCCAATAAATGGCAGGCAATTCTGACCTTCCTACCCTTTCTTGTTAAGTAATTTCAGCCACATAACAGCAGTAAGACCAGACAGGCAGTGGATTTCCTGAGTGATAACTGAATTTCTTCAGTGGCTCAGATCTTCACCCTGCAGCATCCTGCCTCACAGCATACAAGCCACGTAGCTGACTCCATTTTGCAGCCCTTTGGCACCTGGGTGCTGCACTTAACTACTTCTAGGGTAAGAAGGGCAAAATATTATGCTGATGTAATGACTCTGGATTTAAACACAGAAGTGATAAGGAGATACATCTAATTTGACATATTGGCCTGCTGCCAAATTAACATTGTGCTTTTGCTTTAATGTGCTTTGAAATCTCCCTCAACAGGCTCTCCCTCAACGATCCAGGAAGTAGCACTAATTAAGGGGATTACTTATGAATTTTTGCAACTTACAAATGAGGACTCCATCACTATCATAGTTATCTCTGCAATGTGATATCGAGTGAGCTGACAGAGCCCCTTTTCCCTCTGAATGAGCATCTGAAAGCCTCCCTTAAGGCTTTGAGGTTTTATTAGAATACAGATGGAAACAAACTGCAGGAGAGAAAAAATCTGATCTGGAAAAAGCAGAATAAGGAGTTTGAAATCAACCTCATCAAGATTGTGTTCTTCAGGCCCGCTGTCATCCAGTCGTTCTTCAGTGGCTTCTTGGGTTGCAAGAAACTTTTCAAGGTCCCCAGTGTGTCCCTAGGAAAAGCTTTTTTTTGACTCCAGTGCCTTGAGATGTGGGTTTATGTCTGCTGCCTGCTCTCCCAGGAGTCTGCAGGCTCTGCGCCGGCTGTGTCCCTTCCCACGCGTGCTGTGTGGGAGGGCGTGCCGTCCCAGCGAGCTCACAGCGCTTAGAGAAGAAGCAGCGTCACCCTCCTTTCTGACCAGAAACATAGCAGCGTGAGAAGGCAACCGGGCAACCACCCTCTGCTTACAGAAAAGGGCTGCTGTGAACACGGCAAAACTTTTCTCTTCCATCACATGTTTGTATTGTGATTATTAGTCCTGATCAACAAGAGCCATCTACAGATATTGTTCTTGTCTTTGAATATTTTCCCTTGGTCCAATATTAATGTAATAAAATACATTCTGGCATGCTGAGATTACAAGAGACAAATTTTTTTACCTCACCTTCTACATATGGATTTTTTTTCCTTGAGGGCCATTTTACTGCAAATGACTTGAGGCAAGTGAAATCATCACTTAAAATAGAAGAAAGGGTAGAAAAAAAAAGGAATTGCACTCCTGTAAAAATTAACATGAATTATTGTGCCTGCTTAAGTTTTTTATTTAAAAAATCCTCTAAAATAATAAATGGCCCTCACCTGGAGCCTGTAATTACAGCCAGTAGCATTTACCACATCACTATATTGCAGAACAGTTAAGCCTCACACAAAACTGAAATATCAGGGTGTGATTCTTTATTATGTAGGCCTGAAGCATATGTTTGCTGCTATTTTGCTCATGATTTCTTTTTTCCTCTCATATTTTTGGATACTGGTTGCATGGTTGGATTTTTTCAGTAACATTTGTTTACAAAAACTAATTAGAGGCTATTGATAGCAGCAAGTCTAACAGAGCTCTTAAGAACAAACTGCACAGCACATTGACATCGTGTCCTTGTTAAACCAGCTCCTGCTGAGTGGGTATGATTTACATATCGATGACTTCACTTCCTTGATTGCCCTTTTGCAGTGAAATAGTGGGTAGGGCATGGTGGGGAGCAGAGGTGTGGAAGAAGGGAATATTGTGTCCTATGAGAGACCCTGTGTTGATAAAACAAGTTTCCCGCGCTTTGCCCTCGAGCACCGTGTGCCAGACTGGGAAGGTCCCAGCACGCAGCAGGACAAGGGACTCCCCACCAGTGCATGGGGCAGAAGCCAGCAGGGAAGGCAGCTGTGGGTCGGCTTTGTGTCCCGTTGCTGGGGTCCCTGGGGCTGCGGTTAATGTCCTCCCTTTCCATTCTTCCCCAGCTTGTCCGCTACAGCTCAGAAGGCGTCCTGCAGCTGGGGCCGCTGGGCTCCACGGCCTTTCTGCCTGACTCCAAATGCCTCGTTGATGACGGGAAGGGCAGGACACCGACTCTGAAGAAGTGTGAAGATGTTCTGAGGCCAGCACAGAGGTTCTGGGATTTCACACAGGTACGGAAGAGCTCATGGAGCCTTGCGGAGATAAACTGGAGAGGAATGCTGCTCTAGAGGGTATTTAATGAAAAACAAGGAGGTCTTTAGAGAACTCTTCTAGGAATATGCCCCCTAGAAATAGTCAGGTATGTTTTCCATAGGTCATGTGCTATCAGGAGTTTTCTTATATTACTACTAGGAATTTTGGGGTATGCTTTCTAGGAATTTTTAGTTATCCTTTCTTGGAATATTCTCAATTTCTGTAGTGATTGCCCAGAACATACTTGTAACTTTTTTTTAGTGTCTAGGAATTTTTGTTTCTAAACTTTTCTAGGATTTTTCTAGTATGTTTCTAGGAATTTTTAGGTCTAGAGCTTTCAAACAATTTTTAGGACTTTGGAAGTCACCCTTACAGTTTCTAGGATTTCCTATATCTGGGGGTCCGTAGGGATTCTCTAGTGCTTTTTAGAGATTTTCTAGTGATTTCTGGGGAATTTTCTAACAATTCCTAAATCTAGAATTATCAAGGAATTGTTTTGGTAGTTTGTATGGATTATCTAGCTTCTCCTAGGAATTTCTAGCACTTTCTAGGGACTTTTATCAATTGATATATATACAGAACTTTCCAGGCATTTTAATAGTGCTTTCTAGGAATTTACAGATCTAACACTATTTTTCTTCTCGTCTTTTTACCTTTTCTGTTTCTTCTTCTAATTCTTCTTTTTTTTTTTTCAATTTTTTTTTCCTGTTCTTTTTCTTTTTCTTAGAATGGTCCAATCATCAGCAGAGACACTGGCCGTTGTTTAGAAGTGGAAATGTCAAAGGATGCAAATTTTGGGCTCAGATTAGTCGTACAAAGGTGCTCGGGGCAAAAATGGATGATTAGAAACTGGATAAAACATGGCCGACACTGACTGCTGGGGCTGAGAAGCTGCCTCTCCTGCCATTGTCCATTGCTCAGTGTGCCATATCTTGCAAGGCATTTGTCTTAAAGCAAATTAGTTTGAACAGGACTTGGCTCTCAAGAGTCCTTCACAGTTGGGCATTGAAAGGAAAAAAAGAAGAAAATGAAAAGCAGACACAGACATGTGCCCTACTTGGCTCTTCCTTGCTCCAGTAGATGACCTGGGAAGCTTAACAAGAGTTTTCTGTTGATTTGGAAATCTTGTGAAGATCAGAACACAACAGAAAAGTGGGTTCCTTAAGCTTTCCTAGAGGAATTAATAGACAGATGTTTCTATGATAAGTTCAAAGGAGAGATCCCAATACTGCCTCATAGAGCAAGCTCTCTGATGGGTAGCTTTTTAGCTTTAAGTTATTGACTGGTGCACAACTCCTATGGTGAATAATCATGTGCCTTTTTTATTGTACTTCATATACAAGGGGACTGGAAAAATCCTACCTTTTCAGCATGTCTGGTTCACTGTACTAAACAAGAAGATCTGTAAATAACACTGGAAATATAATATATGATAAATTTCAAGGTTGATTGTTTAGGAGTCTCTATTTCTAGAAAGAGACTGTTCCGCAAATGTTTACAGGTGGTTCTCAACCTTCAAGCTGCTAAAAAGCAGCATTTTAGAGACCTCTTCTAGTTAGACACAGGTAAATGTTGAATAGCTAAAATAGCCACATGCTCCATTATATTGCCACATTTTACATTTCTTGGCTGTAAAGGCATCACAATATAGCACTTGCATATTTAACTCTTTCGAGGCAGTAAATGTCCTAGTAGATGGATGAATTTCTAGAGGCATCAGTTGGCCCACAAGCCCTAAGTACATAAGTGCAAGGCTCCCATCCTGCAGTGCTGTGCATGCAGGTGCACTGTTGTGTTGTTCCAGAAACGGCCTGGAAGCTGCATACTCATTACTTCTGAAAATAAGTTGACTGACTTAGGTGCCATCTGTGGAATTTAACAACTTGAATCTTCCATTTTGTTACCCATCTCGTGAAAATGTCAAACGTGAGCAAATACACTTCATGAGCACTGTCTAGACAAATTTCCTGAAGAAACCAACACAGTCTTTTCAGTATTTGGAAAACAAAGAAAAACATAGCGATAAGAGGGCAAACTAGAGCAAGAACTAGGCAGTATATATAAAGTTACTCTGAAATATAAATGTTTTACTGTAGTTGACCCACTGACGGCATCTTAGTCAACCTGAATTTAATAACGTACCCAGGGGTTCATGCAGTATCTCTGCAGAGGTAGCCAGAGCAATGACAAGGCCTTATCCAAACGGCTGTCAGAATTGATGACCACTGTCAACGTCAGCAGGCTTTGGATGTGGGTCCCTGGCAGGCAGCTTCTCATTACAGAAGACTCAGTCATACTGAAGGAGAGACAGAGATGGTATCTGTTAACTTCACTGTTTAATATTTTATAGTAATTCTAAAAAAAAAAAAAAAAAAAAAAAAAGTATAGTTTTGTTTTGTTTTACTGAGCCAGGAAAATAGGTAATTGCAGACATGGCAGTACCATGAATCTTGTTTCCAGAGAGCTTTTGCCATTCCTATTTCAAGGCATGCTGAACAAAACAGAATGGAAACAAAGCTAATTTTTCAAGGGCATGATATGTAATAAAATATTTACTTTTAACATGCAAAATCCATCAGTTCTTGTCAACTCGTGGTTGGTATCTAGAGAGCATATCTATATTTTGCCCCAATTTTATTTTTGAAACAGTATGTGCCAGATGTAATACAAAGCCACTTCTCCTGGAGTTTATTTGTGGCTAATTGTTCATCTTTATTTATGTCATGTGGATCAGGTTATGCATGAATATTTACAAAAGAATAATTCTGGGTGAGATTCTAAGTATAAAAATGCTTAAAATTCCGTGTTTACAGTTAGTTGAACACGACCTCTTGAACAGCATAATAAGACCTGCAGAGAGAGGCAGCATCTTTAATAAAGCAAGTAATACAGTAAAAAATCACGGCCATGCTCAGTATTCAAGCTTTTCCTGCAGGTCTTAAACAGGTAGGAAGCTTCAGGCTAAATATAGATTGGGAACAGTTGCCCTGCATTTAACTACTTATGTTAACCCCTTAGCCAATTTAAAAGGATAGTCACCATCTATGGAGCAGGTGTTGAACGCTTCATACAGAAGTTCTATTTGCAAGTGACTTTTCATCTTCTCTCCAGATACAATTTAAAAGGGAGAAATTGTATGAAAGCTGTATTCTTCTTTTGTTTACTCTGATGGAGTTTTACAGTAAAAGACAGTTTTACCAGGTGAGCTTTTTGGGGAGTAAAGTCACAGGTCATTCACACCATTTTTAGTCTTTCCAATTAATAAGTGCTAACTATTTTATATGAAGATGGATGGAAGTTGAAAGTAATTATATATCAGTGTGACTACTAACTGCCTAAGTATTACAGTATAAAGTTACTGTGCTCAACAGAAGCAAATATGCCACATGCTTTTTTTTGCCTTGGGTTTTTTTTCTTTGTCTCAAATTGCCAATCTAGGCTTGATCCTTGGGGCAGCAAGCCTTTCAAAGCCTGGGTAAATGAAAAAGGAAGGCTGAATATTTGGAGGAATAACAGGTTTTAAATTTACTACCCTAAAAGTAGTGTTGCATTTGTGGTTTACAGAATCACAGAAACACTAGGTTGGAA
>NW_010515546.1:0-700 GCF_000687285.1 Phaethon lepturus
ACCCCCTCGCCAGGGAGTAAGCCACCCCGCGAAGGAGCGAAAGCCTGTGGGTTTGTCAATCGGTGGGTTATTTCTGTTTCTTTTGTTTCTCGCGTGGTAGGTTCTCAGTCACGCTCGAGACTCTAGTTTCTCGATCATTGCGCTATTTGGAACTATGGCTCCCCAAACGCAACTTCCAAAGAAGGCACGTCCCCGCAAAATGGTTACCTCTGGGATGTATCGTTAGGCAACCTGCATAATTTTTGGTGGAAATTGTAATTTCCATTTCCCATTCCCGATTTTCAGCATTGTTGGCACTCTGAGTTGCATTTTTCCACAGACCACTCCGTGAGGAGATATCAGTCAGTACCAGGATTCCGATTAGCGGGAGCCCTTTGTTTGAGCATTCTGGAAAACGAGTACGAACTCAGCAGCTCGCCTTATTTGCCATCTGAACAGGTTTTTTTGGTAATAATTCAAAATGCATCATCTTCTCCCATGGATTTCCTGGTTTCCCATTGTTTAACTTCATGCACAGGCAGCAGAGGAGTATCACCCCCGCTTAGTCCCTTCGTTCCTTGTCCAGAAATCTGGACATTGACACAGCTATACCAGCAAAGTGTCGTGGTCTAACCCCAGGCAGCAACGAAGCCCCAGGCAGCCGCTCGCTCCCCGCCGGCGGCCTCGTCAAGGAACCTCGTGGGTGGAGATAAAGACAGTT
>NW_010515547.1:0-13509 GCF_000687285.1 Phaethon lepturus
AAGGAGATCAGGTTGGTCAAGCATCATCTGCTTTATTTTCCTACAACTTTTTAAATTCTTTTCATCTAAAACTGCTCTACTTGCATGGTAGTTTCCTTCAATGAAAATTAAAGATGTCCTCCTTTTAAGGATTGCTTATGTGACCCTTTGCCTCTCAGTGCTTCCTCTGAGTCTTCACAATTAAATATACTGTCTTTCTACCATTTGAAGCCCCTAGCTATCTGCAAAGTAAGAGATTAAGTCAGTGATCTGAATTCAGATCTCCCAGTTGTCAGCAGAGAGCATTATCAACAAGGTGCCAGGCTGGCCTGATAAAAACTTGTGCATTTTATTTCATAAGGTTTTTTTGACTTGTGATGTAGGAGTTCAGTTACAGCAAGCAGAAGGGTTTTGTGCATTGAAACAAATGACTGAAAGCAGCAAGGGTGAGATTTATTTTGTTTTATATTTTATTGTCTGGAAACAGTTGAACCCACCTTATCAATTATTTCGTACATTTCTAAATTTACAGTCATTGAGGAAATGGTTATTGTATTTCTGTACTATTGTAGGTGTGTGTGATGCTTTATGAAATACCCAAGTCAGATTTTGTATGTACCAGACATAATCCCTAGGAATCTTCTGAATCATATTTATTTCACTTTGATTTTCTTCCCACCGTGAACGTGAGATAAAAGAATGCATTACTCTCAGGCAGTTAAATTTGGTTCCCTGGGACATTCTGTGAGCATGAGATGGATAGAGCAAGTCACGTATTCATCAGTCCCTTGATACTGCTGCTAAACTGACTTTTTGCCTGCCGGGAACACCTCCATTCTTGGTAATATAGAAAAGGTTTGCAGCACTGGTTGGCAAAGTTTTTATCACCTGTGCTTCTACTATATTCTTTGAGTTATGGAAAAGAAGAACAAGCATGGAATCTGTCTGTAAGTTTCATATCTCTGCCATAGGATGTTGTATTGGTTTTGCATGGCAAGATTTTGGTAGCAGAGGGGCTGTGGGGGTGGCTTCTGTGGGAAGCTGCTAGAAGCTTCCCCTATGTCTAATAGAGCCAATGCAAACCAGCTCCAAGACAGACCCACAGCTGGCCAAGGCTGAGCCCATCAATGACAGTGGTAGTGCCTCTGGGATAACATGGTTATGAAAGGGTCAAAAAAAAAGAACAGTAATTACAGCCAGAGAGAGGAGTGAGAATGTGTGAGAGAAACAACTCTGCAGACACCAAGGTCAGTGAAGAAGGAGGGGCAGGAGATGCTCCAGGCACCAGAGCAGAGATTCCTCTGCAGCCCATGGTGAAGATCATGGTGAGGCAGGCTGTCCCCCTGCAGCCCATGGAGCTCCACAGTGGAGCAGATCTACACTGGAGCAGGTGAATGTCTGAAGGAGGCTGTGACCCCATGGAGAGCAAGCTCCTGGCAGGACCTGTGGACCCATGGAGAGAGGTGCTGCCAGGACTTTTGACCCTGTGGGAGACCCATGCTGGAGCTGTTTGTTCGTGAAGGACGGCACCTCATGGAAGGGACCCAGGCTGGAGCAGCTCATGAAGAACTGCAGCCTGTGGGAAGGGCCCACGTTGGAGAATTTCATGGAGGACTGTCTCCCATGGGAGGTACCCCATGCTGGAGCAGGGGGAGAGTGTGAGGAGTCTTCCCCTTGAGTAGGAAGGAGTGGCAGAAACACTGTGTGACAAACTGACCGCAACCCCTATTCCTCATCCCACTGCGCCACTCAGGGGGAGAAGGTAGAGGAAATTGGGAGTGAAGTTGAGCCTGGGAAGAAGGGAAAGGTGGGGGAGAAGGTGTTTTAAGATTTGGTTTTAGTCCTCATTATCTCTACTCTGATTTGATCGGTATTAAATTAAATTAATTTTCCCCAAGTCGTGTCTGTTTTGCCTGTGATGGTAATTGCTGAATGATGTCTCCCTGTCCTCATCTGGACCCACAAGCTTTTCCATTATAATTTCTTTCCCCTGTCCAGCTGAGGAGGGGAGTGATAGAGTGGCTTTGGTGGACACCTGGTGTCCAGCCAGGGTCAGCTCACCACAGATGTTTACCGCTGTAATTGAAAAATACAAATAGCAAATTCAGAGTTTAAGCCCCTGACTAACTATTCTAATATCCTGTTCATCCTAATCCTCTCTAACATTTCAAGTCAGATCTACTGTTTTTGCCTAAAGAAAATCCTCTAGCAGGCCATTTGGTGATACACAGACATCAAGAGTGAAAATTTCATCTAACTTCAGATATTGGCGGTGTACATGTCTACAGCTAAGAACCCTCAAGTCCTTTTATAGCAAGTGGAGAGAAATAGGTGGGTTTACATCGTGATTCATCTGGCCATTTCAGATGTTTATTATAAGGCGAGGAGAATCACATCCTAGGATTACCCATTTCTCTTAATTATCAAAGAGGACCAAGGGCTTTCAATGCAGTTATCTACCCTGTAGATTGTAGACAGTTTGGTTAGATGTTTTATCAGATGTCTCCTACCAGAAGATGAAGGCATTACTTCCCTTTCTAGGGTTTTGTGGTGGTTTTTTTTCTGATACTCATCCTTACTATTAAAAGTGTTACTTATTTCTCATTTTAATTGACTTAGCGATGGCTGGTGCAGTTGGTGGGTCTTACTATCTTCAAGATTAAAAAGTCTATTTTTAATAGAATTCAATAGAATTTAATAGAATTCAGTACTAAGCCAAACGTCACAAAAAGCAAACAATGCAAATGGAGATTAGACCTAGGAGTGGAAATAGACTGGTTCCAATTTACTAGCAGTGGAAAATGGTGTTCTTCCCATTACAGCTGTTTATTTTCTAACTCAGACAAATAGGATTAGAATAGAAACTTGTTAAAGTTTCGTCAACATTTTCTCGTTATGCTATGTGTTATTATGAAAATTGTAGTCGATAACATCCCTGATTATTTATTTCAGTAGAAAATTTGAGCCTTCAGTTAAACTACTAAAGTGTAATTCTTAGCAAATAGCATCATAGAATCATATAATAGTTTGGGTTGAAAGGGACCTTTTAAGGTCATCTAGTCCAACCTCTGCCCTGCAAGGAGCAGGGACATCTTCAACTAGATCAGGTTGCTCAGAGCCCCATCCAACCTGACCTTCAATGCTTCTAGGGATGGGGCATCTACCACCTCTCTGGGCAATCTGTGCCAGTGTTTCACCACCCTCACTGTGAAAAATTTCTTCTTTATGTCTAGTCTACATCTGTATGTGCTGTTTAGGGAATCCAAGACCCAACTCTCTAGTTGTTGTTATCAATTTTTGCAGGTATTGTACCTTGAAGTACTTTTTTACCCTTAAAATATTAGCAATTTTTTATATTTCTTCCAGTATAACTGAGATCTGAAAAACTGTTGTATTACTTATAGTTGATTGTGCCTTGTACTTACAAAATTTTTTTATATATTAATTTTGTTTATCATTGTATTATGTTGCTTCCTGATCATAGACATATTTAAGTATTTAAATATGAAAGTTGTATGCAGATAGGGTCCTGAGTTTAATCAATTTAGATTTTAGACACCTATATATCCTAAAAAATACAGTTTGGGGACTAAAATTCATTAAGCCATTTTGGTTATTGAAACAGGGACATACTCTGGCTCTAAAAGAACTTATGACTTTGAGAAGTTGTACCATATTAGTTTTCTCACTATCCTCTATTTGTATAGCATCACATTTGTCACTGTTTTGTTATAGTAACAGCTAATATCTCAAAAAGTTGCATTCTGCTCAAAGATTTTACACATAGGTCCAAGAATCATAATGCATTTCCTTTGTAGAAATTCTCCATGCTACAGGACTGCTGTGCTGGTGACTCCATTACATTCCCTCTCCTTCTTGTGAGGGACATGCTTGGTCAGTCCTTGTTGACCTTCAGTTTTTCCCTAGTGCAGTGGTCTCCAAACTATTTTGATTGGGCACCCCATCAGTAAAATATTTTTGAGGACATCCTGCCAATGTATATATATGTATTTATAAATTACGTATTTATACTACTGCAGTTCTAAAATTTTTCTTCCTGTACTCCAGTGAATTGTCTTGCATACCCCCTGCAGTGCATGCCCTTCACTTTGGAGACCACTGCCATAGTGGAACAGTCCCTTGGGGCCATGGACAGAGCTGACAGTGTTAGTAGCCCCAGGAGAGAATAAAATAATCATTTCTTCTGTCAGCCTGTCCTGTGAAATAAATGAAGTACAAAATTAGTTATTGCCCGCAAACATCTTAAAATATGAAGATCTGTAAATGTTACTAGAAAACAGTGTAAAATACTCTCATATTGTGGTAAAGTCTTACATGCAGTTATATCTGGCATTGACGGTATTTCTGTTATTAGGTTATTGTAGTTCAGCATATGCCTCATTGTCTCTGACTCATGGAAACTACCAGTGTGCAGCCATGCTCAGTGCTGCATGGGACTTTAATTCCTGCTAATTCAGAGTCTAGAAGAAGGAAAGAAGTGGAAAAAGAGATTCCAGACAAGCAGCTTTGCCTGTACTATTCTACCTGTGTATTTAACCACAAACCTAAAGATTTTAGGCTCTTCATACACAGACTCTGCAACAACTGATTTTTCAGAACCATGGTTTCTATCTTAGAATAGGTTCTACTTGTAGATACACAAGTAGATATCTATATATATAGATAGATATCTATACTTGTAGGTACTTGTAGATACTCTTCTACTTGTAGATACATGCATTTACTAGTTTTTTTTCCTAAAAGTTACTTTTTATTCCAAGTTTTTTCACAGCGTATAGGTGTTTGTTTCAAGGCTATTGAAACAAACAGCTTACTATTTTAAGTTTTTAGAAAGAGTTTACAGTTTACACAACCATCTTTATGTACTATATATGTATGCTAAACATTATTTGTCTTTTCACTATCTGCCATTACCAATTATATGTATAAATTGAAAGCATTAATATGTTTGAGATAATGATTTCTTATGGTCCATAAAATGTTATCTTTTTTAGAATCCTTTGTCAGGAATTTTGTATTACTATTTAACATAACATTATAGAATGGTTCTATAGTTATCTGTATAATATAGCAGCAACTTGACAAGATTTTTACTTAGAATGATGGTGTTTCTTTTGTTTATGGATTTCTTACAATTTTGATAATATACCACTATCAGAGATCTCCTAACACTCATATCTTCATGAAATTTCTCAAAGTTTATTACTAAGTTCTTCTAAAAATACAGTGAGTTTCATTAGATTGATCTTGATAAGTTTTAGGAAGAGCAATGCTGTGTGTGAGGCTGCAGTTTGCTGCGAACAACTGTTTGCATTGCATCAAACTATTCCCTGTTATCAAACTGTTCTGTACTGAATTAATTTCAAATGCTGGGTCTACAGTTAGCTGTATGCATGAATTCTGTTAAGGATAAAACACAAAATGTAAAAAATGATACAAAAGTAGTTCTTAGATTTTGTTACTTTTGCCAAATCCAGCAATACTGAAAATTAATAGCTTGTGGCTTGACAAATATTGAGGGTATTTAAAATGTGTTTCCACTATATGCAAAATAAGACAAGAATACTTAGAGTTAGTAGACATTGCTACAGGTGCTCTTGGGATGCTGGGGTTCCTACATGCTCTTCACTGGCTTGCCGTATGCTGGGCTACTTGCTTGACTGATGCTTGCCACTGAATTATAGTTTCCTCTCCAGACCTTCTTTTGGAATTGAGTTTTCATTTGTGTATTACTTTACTCAGAATTAGCTTTATTATTTGTCAAGTTTCAACGAACAAGGGAATATGCAAAAAACAATCTTGTAGTTACAGAACAAAGTTACAAAGGATAAAATTACAAACTAGTGTGATTAACAGTAAAGATTTTCCTCTGCTATTCAAGCACTTCAGCTAGCTTGTGACACTTGCAAGTTAGCCTTTAAGCCAAATAGAGAAGAGTGCTCTAGAGAGTTTTCATGGGTACATTTTCTTGTAGAGAAGATGTTCTGTCAGAGCATGCTTCCTAAAGCTGGGAAGTTCGTCCCTGCAGGACCTGTGGCTCCTCAAACCTCTCCCTCCCTTGCAGTATGGGACATAGAAAGCACAGCTGCTCATGTCCTGTTTCAGTACTTCTCAATTGTTGAAATGGAATGCCTCACAGTTGACTCCTCTTGCTGGGTAGGAGCTTTTTCTTGGTGTCTTGTGCTTAAGAATCCTGTAGTGGCTTCTTTGCTTCATCGTGCTACCTGCAAAGTTTTTATTTTTTCTAATCTACATTGCAGATGATCAATCTCAGTTTGTGTGAAGATGAAAGCTCAAGGAGATGTCTGTTGTTCAGTTTTCTCCCACTTAGGCCGTTCGTCCAAGGAGAGGGCTAACCCCTGTGCTCTCAGTGACCTCTCTACTGATGTTACACAGTTGCAACAGATTGTAACTGTTGTACAGCTTTAGGGCAGAGAATGACTTTTGAGGATCAGCAGGCTAGTAGCCTGCACACCATGGGGAAGAGGGTGTGCCTTGCATCTTTGCAGTTCTGGATGGCTTTGTTCACCAGGTATGAGTTTAAGTCTCTGGTGAAGTCTCTCTCTTTACTACATCTCTTCTGCTGATTCCTGAGAGGACTTCACTGCATTGGCAACGGAGGCCTAGGCTGCTGTGGGCTCAGCACTGCAGGTGTAGTCACTACAGTTGAAATAACATTTTTCTCAGTAGTTTTGGCTATCCATTAGTGCAAAGACCTCTGGATGCAGGGTGCTGGACTCCCAGGAAAGTTGCAGGTCTTTATGGAAGACCATACCTTACCATCCTTTATTTCTCCTCTGAAGGGTACTATCCCAGCTAAAGGACTGATGAGGTTGTCCTTCCTTTCAGGATTGCCGGGATATCCTCTATGCTCCCTTCCCCTTTTCTCTCTCCTCCCCCTCCCCTTCAGCTAGCTGGAATAAACTTCACAAAATATTATTTTTCATGTAGAAACTAAATTGTGTCAGGTAAGCTCGAAGTTAAGTATTTTTTTTAAAACTGCCTAATAAAAGATATTTTAATAGCTTTAGCTGCAATATGTACCACTATATTGTGAGTATTGTACTACACTGAGGTTTCTGAAGGCACTACATTTGAAGAATAAGAATTAATGTCTGCACAGAGCCTCTCTGTGAAAGACCACAGAATCATCAGTTTGTTGAAGTTGGAAGGGACTTCTTGAGGTCATCTAGTCCAACCACCTGCTCAAGCACAGTAGGGTCAACCTAGAGCAGGTTTCTCACAACCACAGAGAGTCAGGTTTTTAAAATCTCCAAGGATGGAGTCTTGACAAATCTCTCTGGGCAACCTGTGTCAGTGTTTGACCACCCTCACAGTGAAAAAGTGTTTTAATGTGTTCGGGTGAAATATCCTGTTTTTTGATTTGTGCCCATTGCCTGTTGGGAGCACTGCTGAGAAAAGTTTGGCTCCCTCTTCTGCATTCCCCTCCAATCAGGTATTTATAAATATTGATAAGATATACCTGAGCCTGCTCTTCTCCAGCCTTAGGAGTCCTGGCTCTCTCAGCCTTTCCTCATATGAAAGAGGCCCCAGTCCCTTAATCATGTTTGTGGCCCTCCACTAGACTAGCTACATCTGCTAGTACTGTTTCCCTTGAAAGTATGAATTTAATTAGAAAATGGAATTCTCCTAATTGTGTAGGTCTGCTTCTGATCTGCAATGCCTTTGACCGTTACTTCACCCTCAAAGAGAATTTTTTCATCCCATAGTTTTTTCATTTTCTCCAACAATCCTGATTTTTCCAGACCTACCATTTAGAAACATAACTACTTCTTGCTTTCCATGCTGCCTTTCTTCTGCTGTCAGGTTGTGGTGTTCTTTTTTTTAATGAATGCCCTTCAACACACGCTTATTTAACTATGTGTTTCATTTTTTTCATTCTTAAGTCCAATAAAAATGGAAGAGAATAAACCATGGGCAGATTTCACAAACAAACAAAACATTAATAAAGTGAACAAAAAATTTGAATAAAATATCCAAATACTAGTCACGCCAATGAGTAATCATCATTCACAAATCCATTGTATAGTTTTAGTTCATTATATCAAAAATTTCTTTACAAAAATATTACCTGAACTCAGATGTCTTTTCCTGTTGCTCGTTCCTTATCCATATCCTTGGTGATGAATTTGGACAGTCTTCAAGAACCATTGCTTAAGTAGGATGTTTATGGCATCAGGAAGACATCCTGCCAAACCTCAGTTAGTTTTTACTCTATTTTTTCTTGCTTGAGTGATATTACTATCACAGCTACGGGGGAAGGAAAAAAAAACCCCAAAACATAATGACAAAGGTAATTAATGCAATAGATATTGCAAATGTTAAGTCTTGATAGTTAAAAATTTTCTCTCGCAATTATTTATTTTCAAGACAGGAGTAGTGTAATAGAAAAATGTATGTACTGTCCAATAGCATCCTCATCATAATTTCAAACCCAGAACATTTCAATATCCTCAAAATGAATAAACCCCATGTTTCTTCTTTACAACTATAAACAAAAAGTACTTCACAGGGATGTCACAGGACAAAAGTTCTGCATGGACATATCTGTAAAGATGAAAATTTGTGACTATCTTTTAAACTTTATTGCATCTTCTAGCAGTAGTCCCTCCTATAAAGGTCTTTTCACTTCTCGTAATATGCAGATGTTAGAACATTTTCATTTTCTGCATATTTAACTTGAATGTTTGAAATTAAATAAATTTATATGCATGCTCTGCAAATGACATAGTTGACTACGCTATTCACAGGTATTCAGAAAAATTGATATTTTTAAATGTGCTTTGCTGCTTATACTGTATTTTATTACTCTATTTTGTAATAAAGTAATAAAATTTGCTTTTGGTTATTCATTTCAGACACAGCACTCTTTTTTCCATCCTTCACTGGAAATTCTTATTTGGAACTACCTTCTCTGACATCTGTATCTGAAACCAGGACTGCATCTGGGCAGGAAACAAGCAATCTGACAACTTTGTACTTGACGGTGAAAACAACTGCTCTAAATGGCACAATTCTTTACAGTGAGTACCAATGATACTTGAAGCTAAGTACCAGTTTTAGCTCCTTCAGGTCCTTATTAACTTTAGTGTACATCAGCTGGCATTTCCTATTCAGCAGCAAAATGAGTCATTAAAATGCAGTAGAAGCCTTTTGGTATTCTAATGCATGATGCATTATAAAATTTGAACCATCATTCTTTGTGTTCCTCTGGAAAGTTCTTTAATTTATGACTCACTGAGCAAAACATAACTTACAACCGAAAATGCTGCTTCCTGGCAAGAAAGAACATAGTAAGCACATAACTCCAGTAATAAGTGTTACAGCCCTAAAATACAAATGTTGAAGAAATTTTGAACAATTACAGAGAAACAGCTTCTCCAAAGTTGGGTTGAGACTCACTTTTTATTATAATTGTGATCTTGGTTCCAAAGATTTTTTGACTTGCAGAAGTATCTTAAGTTTTGCAAATTTGCCATATTTCAGAGCATTTACTGTGATTTCACACTTCAGAGGATGCTTTTGTGGTCCCCGGAGAGTATACTTGCAGACTTGGACGTATGCTTGTCGATACCACATAAGAATGTTGCTTCTTGCCTGCATATTTCATTTCTCAGTATATGCCCTGAACTTCTGAGACAGAATGCTTTTCACTAGTCGGCAAGAAAAATAGGCTTCTCTGCCAGTTGAATATTTCATTATATATTTTAGCTTGTAATTTCTATCCAGATGGAAAACTTGTAAAGTGAGGTGATTTCTTCCTGGATCCAGGAAGAGCTAGGAAAATATGTTTGTACAATCTATGTGATAGATTTACTCCACAAGGACAAAATCATTAGGAGCATTCTCTGTTCATTGCAGCTTCCTAGGATTTGTCTACACTAAGAAACTTTGTTGATTTAATATACATTATTTTGATCAATTTTTGTTATTTTTTACATTAATCTGGGAGTAATATATGTGAATTCACCTGCACTATGTAAATATTTATAAGCCAGGTTTAAAAGTAGTGTAACCTTCATGGCATTATTTAATTCTGCCTTTTATTATAACCTGTGTAACGCTTTCTTTAGGTGTAAAATAGCACAGCCCCAAATTATACATTTATGTTTACTGCTTTTCAAAATGCTATCTCAAATCCTTTTATGTTATAGCTGGGCTGTTGCTGCAACTGCTTAAGCCACATGGCTGCAGAATTTGCTAAGAATCATGGATAAATGGTGATGTGGCAGTTCTTTATGTTGAAGTGTTTTTTACTAGTTATTAGTTAGTAACTAGTAACTAGTTAGTTATTTCGATGTAAAGAGGATTTATTTGTCCTTCAAGAAGTATTCAAGGGAGGTCACTAGAAGTATATTTGAATATATTTGTCATTTAATGATTTTGTTTGCCTCATCACTGTGAAGTAGTTGGCTTCCAGCAAAAGTTAAAATAAAGCTTGCTACCTGCCCATAAGCCCTAATGACTTAAAAAAGAGACTTCCTCCTGCTATTTTCAGGAGAAAGAGGTGTTTCTGAAAACCTGGATAAGTGTACCATACTCCTACAATCAGAGCCAAATTTGTTTCTATCACTACTTGTTGGAAAATGTTTTGATCTGAAAGTAGTAAATTTACAAAGTTGGGGACAGATGGTGGTTGGAGTAGCTTTGAAACAGAATTTGTGGTGCTGGATGCTAGTTTATAGCTCAACTATTTCACACATAACGAATTCGCTTATCTTTGCAGACATCAAATGTGCAAAAATTTGTAAATGAAAATAAAATTCCAACTCTTTCACTATCTATGCTTTCCCATAATTACAAATATAAGATACTTGCTTCTCCATTGCATTTTATCCAGAAATTACACAAAGAACAGTATATCCTCTCCTTTTTGTTTCCATCCAGCTACACAAGGCAGAGTTACAACCCAAGTTTTAGCTAGTAGCAGGTGTTCCACACTTTCATTCACAATCATCATTTAAAATGAAAGTGCATTGAAAAGCATATTAAACCTGATAATTTTTTTAGAAGATGTCTCTGCCTTTTCTTTTTAGCTTTCTGTAATTATCAGGTGAGAGCTAGCCTGTACTTTGAATTAATGGGCTCCTTAAAATAGTGTTGAGAATCATAAAATTAATGTTATCTTGAGCTTTCATACTATGATGCAAATCTATGTGGGCTGTGGAATTTCTGCTTTGCTGCTTGTAAGTTTTCAAATTGTTTTGGGAAACCTAGAAATTGTCACATTTTATGTGTTTAGTTTTGACAAACATGTATGGTAAGGCAGGTGATTTGCACATACTTCATATGTCTCACAAGTATGGTTCAGTACTTTGGGTAGACAGTGCTTGGAGATTGAAGAATTTTAGGAAACTCTGGATGAAGCATGCAGACTGCCTTAGGATTATGTTCTGAGAGCTTAGGTGTAGCTGAAATGACGTTGTGAAAGGAAGAGAGGGTGTGGATGCCTTCTTTGTGTACCGAGGGAGAAGACTACGGTGGGCATAACTGATAGTTGCCTTATGCTACTTAATTTCATTCTCTGAATCCCAGTGAATCTGCTTCTACTGTTGTTTTTATAAAAAAAAAAAAAGTACTGACTTAACAAAGGTATAGTTCCCTTATGCCTAATACATATATAGATACAAATACTGGATAATTCTAGGGACATTATGATGTTACATTGTATTTAATCAGTGCAAAATAAACCCCACCAAATTAGGTAGAGGGAATACCAATTTAGAACATTCAAAATCATACCAAATATATTCAACATGCTTCTGCCTCAAAATAAATTCTGTAGTCTTTCTCAGATTATGTCCTTATAATTGAAACAGTTTCTGCTTTTGAATATCAGAGAAAATATTAACGTTCTTAAATTGCATTTAACAAGAGAAAGTTACTTGCATGTATACAAGTAAACAAAATCTTTCAGTACCAGCAGCAGAAACTAATGCTTTTTCCTCCTACCAAATATGAAATTTAAAAGCTAGTAGTCCACTATGAAATTCAGAGCCAATCACACACTGCAGAAAATCTCAAAAGGAATACTGACAACAAGAAAAATATATAAACTGCTAACTGCTTTTCAGTCTTCTAGCTCTGCAGGAGTAGCAGATGTACACTTGGGTAAAAGTCTTTTATTTTAAAAGTAAAGAAAAATAATATCTGGAAGAAGAGTAGAACTTGGAGAATTTTGTTGCACAAGGGTGTGTTTCATAAATCCAAGCTAGTACCAATATTTAACCAGTTTAATATTGACATATTATAGAATCATTGAATCACAGAATCATAGAATCATTAAGGTTGGAAAGCACCACTAAGATCAAGTCCAACCGTCAACCCAACACCACCATCCCCACTAAACCATGTCCCCAACGTCTACACGTTTTTGAATACCTCCAGTGATGGTAACTCCACCACTTCCCTGGGCAGCCTGTTCCAATGCCTGATCACTCTTTCAGTAAAGAATTTTTTCCTAATATCCAGTCTAAACCTCACATGGTGCAACCTGAGGCCATTTCCACTCATCCTATTGCTAGTTACTTGGGAGAAGAGACCAACATCCACCTTGCCACAACCCCCTTTCAGGTAGTTGTAGAGAGCAATGAGGTCTCTCCTCAGTCTCCTCTTCTGCAGACTAAACAATCCCAGTTAACTCAGCCACTCCTCATAAGACTTGTGCTCCAGACCCCTCACCAGCTTCGTGGCCCTTCTCTGGACACACTCCAGCACCTCAACATCCTTCTTGTAGTGAGGGGCCCAAAACTGAACACAGGATTCAAGGTGCAGCCTCACCAGTGCCGAGTACAGGGGCACAATCACTTCCCTACTCCTGCTGGCCACACTATTTCTGATACAGGCCAGGACGCTGTTGGCCTTCTTGGCCACCTGGGCACACTGCCGGCTCATATTCAGCCGGCTCTCAACCAGCACCCCCAGGTCCCTTTCCGCCGGGCAGCTCTCCAGCCACTCCTCCCCAAGCCTGTAGCGTTACATAGAGTTGTTGTGACCAAAGTGTAGGACCCTGCACTTCACCTTGCTAAACCTCAAGCAACTGACTTCAGCCCATCAATCCAGCCTGTCCAGATCCCTCTGCAGAGCCTTCCTGCCCTCAAGCAGATCAACACTCCCATCAAATTTGATGTCATCCACAAACCTACTGAGGGAGCACTCGCTCCTCTGATGCAGGTCATTGATAAGGATATTAAACAAGACTGGCCCCAAAACTGAGCCCTGGGGAACACCACTTGTGACCAGCTGCCAACTGGATTTAGCGCCATTCACCACAACTCTCTGGGCTCGGCCGTCCAGCCAGTTCCTCACCCAGCAAAGAGTACACCTTCTAAGCCATGAGTCTCCAGCTTTTCTAGGAGAATGCTGTGGGGGACGCTGTCAAAGGCTTTACTAAAGTCCAGGTAGGCAACATCCACAGACTTTCCCTCATCCACTAGGCAGGTCACCTGGTCATAGAAAGAGGTCAGGTTCGCCAAGCAGGACCTGCCT
>NW_010515547.1:13547-19476 GCF_000687285.1 Phaethon lepturus
GAACCGCTCCATAATCTTCTCAGTACCAAGGTCAGGCTGACAGGCCTGTAGTTCCCTGGATCCTCATTCCGGCTTTTCTTGTAGATGGTCATCACATTGGCAAGCCTCCAGTTGTCTGGGGCCTCCAGACATTAAAAATATTCACTGTGTTTTTAGATGGAAAAGTAACACATACTGTGCACTTCATAATTTATATCATAATTTATATCTCTCTCATTGTCAACACAATGAAACGCTCCAAGGAAATTCTGAGGAAGTGGCAATGGTTGGAGGCTTTTAGTTCCTCCTTACCACACTCCCATAAGTCTTCCCGCATATTTCAATTTGCTCTTTTGAGTAAGAGCATTTTTTAAAACTGAAGTGGATTTGATATTATAATTTCCTTTTCTTAGTGAACCACAGAATTTAATGTATGCTAGGAGAAAAATCTTTGAAGCTTTGTCAGAAGGGTTTGCATGGAACTCTCCCACCATAGTTATTCTAGAAGGGATTTTTTTCTGTATGCCAACCTCAGTTTTACCTTCTTTATACAGTTCCAGAGCATGTAAATTATGTTTAACATATGTAAATTTTCCCTAGCCTTTATTTAATTTATTGTGCTTTACTTCCATTTTAAATTTCTCCAGTAACATATATTACTGTAAAAAATTTGTTTATGATTCTCTATGGAAATATAATTTCATATCAGTGGTGGATGGAATGATTTTCACAGGTTTTCATCATGTGGTAAAAATGTTTTGTCATCCTTTTATTAGAAATTTTATAAACAGTAGTTGTACAGTGGAACAAGAAGCAAGAAAATGGGCTTCCTAGCAGGCCCTTTTCTCTTTGGTTCTGGTAAGTGCAAGGATAAAGATTTTGTGATGAGTGCTTTAAAATCAAGTTTTCAAACATAATGTTCCATTTCGCTAGAACTTACACCTAAGAAACTTTTGATATTCCCAATAATATTTCAGCTCTAATAGTTAAGTTAAAAATTGAAAGGGACATTTTCATTATATAATGAAGTTATATATGAAAATCTGTCAGATGTATACCAGCAATGATGTCATTTTCATTTATTTTCCCACATATCTTTGCAAAGATATTCACATTTCAGACCAAAAAATGTCTACACAGGTGTATAAATTTGATTCTATGATGCTGGATACGGTTTGACTGCAAGACGGGGACTGGAGAAGTAAAGTCCCTCCCACTGTAAAAGAAGATCAGGTTCAAGACCATCTTAGGAAGATGAACACACATAAGTTTACGGGACCTGATGAGATGCATCCCAGTGTCCTGAGGGAATTGGCTGATGTAGTTGCCAAGCCACTCTCCATGATATTTGAAAAGTCCTGGCAGTCAGGTGAAGTCCCTGGAGACTGGAAAAAGGGAAACATTTTTAAAAAGGGTAGCAACGAGGACCCTGGGAACTACCAACCTATCAATCAGCCTTACGTCTGTGCCTGGGAAGATCATAGAGCAGATCCTCCTAGAAGCTATACTAAGACACATGGAGGACAGGGAGGTGATTCAAGACAGCCGGCATGGCTTCTCCAAGGGCAAGTCATGCCTGACCAACCTAGTGGGCTTCTATGGTGGAGTGACCACATCAGTGGATGGATGCTACAGATGTCATCTATCTGGACTTCTGTAAAGCCTTTGACACCATCCCCCACAACAGCCTTCTCCCTAAATTGGAGAGACAGGTATTTGATGGGTGGGCTGTTGGGTGGATGAGGAATTGGTTGGGTGGTCACCTCCAGAGGGTAGTGGTCAACAGCTCAATATCCAGATGGAGATTGATGATGAGTGGTGTCCCTCAGGGGTCCATACTGGGACCAGTACTGTTTAACATCTTCATCAATGACATAGTGGGATCAAGTGCACCTTCAGCAAGTTTGCAGGTGACACCAAGCTGAGAGGTGTAGCTGACACACCTGAGGGATGGGATGCCATCCAGAGGTACCTGGGCAAGCTCAAGGCACCTCATCAGCTTCAACAAGGCCAAGTGCAGAGTCCTGCACATGGCTCAGAGCAACCCCCTCTATCACTACAGGCTGAGGGATAAAGGGATTGAGAGCAGCTCTGCCGAGAAGGACTTGGGGGTACTGGTGGGTGAAAAGCTGAACATGAGCCAGCAATGTGCACTCGCAGCCCAGAAGGCCAACTGTGTCCTGGGCTGTATCCAAAGCAGCGTGGCCAGCAGGTCGAGGGAGGTGATTCTGTCCCTCTACTGCGCTCTGGTGAGAGCCTACCTGGAGGCCGGCGTCCAGCTCTGGAGCCCTCAGCACAGGAAAGACATGGACCTGTTGGAGTGGGTCCAGAGGAGGGCCAGAGAAATGATCTGAGGGATGGAACACCTCTTCTAGAAAGAAAGACTGAGAGCGCTGGGGTTGTTCAACCTGCAGAAGCAAAAGCTCTGGGGAGAACTTATTGCAGCCTTCCAGTATTTAAATGGGGCTTATAGGAAAGATGGGGACAGACTTTTAGCAGGGCCTGTCGCGATAGGACAAGGAGTAATGGTTTTAAAGTAAAAGAAGGTAGATTTAGACTGGATCTAAGGAAAAACTTTTTCATGATGAGGGTGATGAAACACTGGCACAGGTTGCCCAGAGAGGTGGTAGATGCCCCATCCCTAGAAACCTTCAAGGTCAGGTTGGATGGGGCTCTGAGCAACCTGCTGTAGTTGAAGATGTTCCTGCTCATCGCAGGGGGGTTGGACTTGATGACCTTTAAAGGTTCCTTCCAACCC
Organism: Phaethon lepturus; assembly: GCF_000687285.1. Classification (NCBI taxonomy): domain Eukaryota; kingdom Metazoa; phylum Chordata; class Aves; order Phaethontiformes; family Phaethontidae; genus Phaethon; species Phaethon lepturus. The sequence continues at coordinate 16,285 of NW_010515547.1, forward strand.
AAACTATTCTATGATTCTATATGGGTAGAACAATTACCTGTGAAGCTAAAGACTAAAATTTCGAAAAAGAAAGCATATTTATGTCTTAACTTCTTTCACTGTCCTCCCAATTTTTTATACTTACTGTTTATAGTTGTCTTATTTGTTGAACTCCTTCAAGCTGCCTAGTGATTGCTGTTGAGTTTTTATAATGTTTCTTACTAAAATCTGCAGATTCGTACTTCCCTCTGTCCGAACCGCTGATTTATGTACGAAAATACACATGGCACATAAGGCTGGCCATCTCATGGCAGGTTCTGCTCTGGAAAGAAATGTACATCTTAGGAACAATAACATATAGCAGACCCTGAGTGGCAGCAGAACAGAAGTAAAATCGGTATTTAAGAAGAAAATTTAAGTATTCTATACTGTCTGATTCTGTGGCCCATGTAAAGAAGACTCTAATGAGGGAAGGGAAATGAATGTGTACCATGAGATTCAGGCAGTGAAAAATAAGTACACTTTCTTTTGTTATGGAGTGCAGATTTATAAATGCCATTTCAATCCTTTTTGAAAAGAACTGGGAATATGTCACAGAAATATGTATTCTTTATGGATTTAGAGGAGACAGTTGACTTGTTACCTGGTGGTAATTAACAGTAATTCTTAAGATTGTGCAGTTCTCAGTGAACTTCTGTGTTTCTGCAAATGCTGTTAATTGAATTTTATATCTGGATCTTTGGTGGAAAAAAGAAAAGATTTGATTTTTTTCAATACAGCTAAAAAGCATTGCTTTCTTTTCCTGATTACAAAAGAGACCCAGAAGTATAAATCAGCTAACAAAAGGTTATAAATGGAAAATATAATGTTTATTGACTACAGGAACGTCTACAACTTTGAAGGGTATTAGCTTTTTCTTTGTAGGAATTACAGAAACAGTTGAACAAGTGATGGTTTTAATACCACCCCTAAATTCCTCTATAGCATATCTATCTAATAGAATACAAACTATGCCAGATTTTTAAAATTCCATTTTCTTATTAATGGATATCTGTAGAACTAACGTTCTTCATTATCCTGGATGTGAGAAATAAGGGCTCAGTAGAAACATTGCATGTGGCACTTTCTCATTTTCCCTGCACCTGCATCCTGCCAACCCTTCACTTGTTTACATCCTCTTCTACTCTGTGTCTTTTTTTAGCTGACTATTTCTAGGGTTCCTTCACATTAGGGGAGATTCTGGAGCATATTTCATCTTATCTGAACACAGACTTCTAAAATCATACAAATTAATTCTTCCCTCAAAAAATCTGTAACCATTGGTAATAGAACCTCCATCGACCAATTACCTAAAACATAAAAATATGATCAAAGATGTTTAAAGCTATTACATTAGTCCTGCCTGAGAGTTTTGATCTTTACCCGCTTTAATTTGTAATGTGGTACACTTCCAGCTGTAACATAACCATGAAGTTAAATCACAGAAAACAAAAAAGAGCAATTTTCAGCTTGTAAAATAATTAAACCATTCAAAACCAATGCATATATAAATTATAAATGTTTAATATTGACTATTATAGGATAATTATTACTTCAATTTTTACCCAAATTAATTTGATCCTAATTCTCTTCAATTTTATCTTGAATTTATCTTTGTCTTTAATCTGAATGGTCATACTTGCCCTGCACAGTTGTTCTCTCTGTTTTTAGTTAAGAGACTCTAGTTTTTGGCACAGGCAGAGATTCTTTTTTCCTTAAGTTTTCATGGGTTCTAGTTCCTCTTACATGTTTTGACACAGTATGTGTGTGCCTTAAACTTCTTTGAGAGTTTCCATTTTCTGAGGTAAGAATATATCACTTCCCATTTCCTACTGACATACCTTCTTCTTGACTTCCATAGAAATCTGAAGAAATGTTTGCATTTCAGTATCACTTTCCAGATTCTTGCAAAAAAAAGATTAAAATAAAAATGATAGGCCGGAATTTCAGACAGTTGAAACATTTTCTCTGATTTTGATTATCTGACTTCAATACAAAAAGTATTTTCTTTTCTAGATAATGTACTCATCCTGCATCTAGCCTAATAGCTGTTCATACTTTCTGTGGAAAATTGTTATTTTTGAGGTGTTTATAGAGATTTTGTTACAGCAGTATTTGAGCACTTCACATTCTTTAGAACATTTATCTTTGCACTTTCTGGAAAGATAGAGTGGCATTGGTGGAGAATCACACATTCATTTTCTTTCCAGTTATCCATAACTGAGACATCCATGGACTGTGTCAACAGCTTCCTGTCTGTTTATGAACCCAGAGAGAAGAAAGAAGGGAGGGTCAGTATGCAGCAATATGCATTCAGTTCTCACCCTGACATTGAGCTGACACAGCTCCAGGAACTTGGGATAATTTTTACATGATTTCTAGCAGTCATTTTATTTGCTTTTTCTTCGTGGTTCCCAGTAAAACATCACACTGGCATTCCTATTCCCCTTGTTACCCCTAAAATGGGTCTTTAACCCAAGATTCCACTCTTTTAGGGACCAGTAGGTTTTCTTTTCAGGTTAGGTTTCTGCTAAGATTTAAAAAAAAATCTCTTGGCTGTTGAACAACAGACACAGAAAGTAGTGGAGGACTGCATATCTTGTAGAACTCTGATGCTGTATTTAACATTAATTACATAGAATCATAGAAGCATGGAATCTTTGGGTTGGTAGGGTCCTTTTAAGGTCATCTAGTCCAACCCCCCTGCAATGAGCAGGGACATCTTCAACTAGATCAAGTTGCTCAGAGCTCCGTCCATCTGACCTTGAATGTTTCCAGGAATGGGGCATCTACCAACATCTTTGCTTTACATATCTGCTTAGTATTCCTCAGGCTGTTTTCCCCTTTCTATAGCACCGGTTTCTTTTCCTTTTGCTCCTTCATTTTTGTTCTATGTCTCTCTGGTAATTAGGTTTCTTTTCAAATAATACATGTTTGCTATGATTGTCCATATTAATAACCTTACCTGGTTTTACACGAATGTAAAATACAATATTATATACGTTTGTAAAATAAAAATCTCTCCAGTGTTTTGTGAATGAATACTATGTGCATATACTGATTATCCAGAATTTTGTAATTTATTATTTCTGTATGCAGGCACCAAGCTCTTCTGTAAGTTCTGTCAGAGAAACCTAATATCCTTCATGAGTTCATATGCTCCGTCCGCTCTTC
>NW_010515547.1:19507-39332 GCF_000687285.1 Phaethon lepturus
TTTTGTTTCTTGCTCTCTCTTTCATCTTGCCTTCTAATGACTTCAAAAGAGAAGCTGCTGTTGTCAGCTGTGCTCCTTTTAATAGTAGTACAACTCCTGGTTCTGCTGCTGCTTTTTTGAAGCTGTGCTACCATCGAACAGCTGAGAAATGAACTGTCAGCAGAAAGTCATCTTGAGGCTAGTGCACTCACTAGGTACAAGAACTACAGAATTATAAAAAAGGGTTAATGTTCCTAGCATTTTCATATTCTGTTAATATACTGATGTTAGCAACAGCTCCATAATCAAGGTTGCATTGTTTCACACGTTCATAAAGCAAAAATCCTCTGTCTTTGTCAAAAGCATTTTTAAACACAGGAAGAAAATCACAGTGATCACGGCTTGTTTTGGGTGTATTTTAAAGTAGTCCACTTTCAGATCATTTGTTTTACAAATGCACCTGATTTTTACAGGTGGTGATGAGGTTATATCTATTTCTCTGGGAGATAATTAGTAAACATTTAATTATAGTGAGAAATCTCAGACAAGATGCTTTTGATATACAAACAGTTTTGAATCAGAAAATATGCATAAGAAGAATACTTAAGTCAGAATCTTAAGGGAAAACATAAGAGGATTAAAACTTGGATATATCTTTACCTACTATACCAGCCACTGAGGATCAAAAAAGGAGATCTATGTGTTCTCCACTTGTTCACATTCATGTGTCTTAAAGTGAACACTTAAAAGTACTGATGCATTGTTCTAATACCTTTTAGCAGTTAATGTAAAAACATATATAAAAATACATATAAGAAAAATAAAATATGTATATACAGAAAACAAGCCTATTTATGGTCTGATACTCAGAATATGAGAATTAGTGCTCTGTGCTGGGCATGTCAGCTTACTAAATTGCCCTGTATTGTTGTTGAAAAGCATTTTCCTATTTAATACCTTTATTAGCAAGAATTTTATCAATGGTTGGTTGAGAGTAACGAATAATAAGGGCTAACTGTTGTTTGTAGAGATTGCCAAAAAATACTCTGTTAAAAACATGGAGAAAGAGATAGGATATAACTGATTTATAGAAAACTACTACATATGTCAGAAGCTAAGGAAATAATCCCAGAAGAACTGTTTTGTACACCATTTTTAATAGATTATAGAATTATAGTATCATAGAATCATAGAATGCTTTGGGTTCAAAGAAACCATAAAGATCATCTAGTTCCAACCACCCTGCCATGGGCAGGGACACCTGACCAGGTTGCTCGCCCATCCCAACTTCTGGGGATGGGGCAGCCACAAGTTCTCTGGGCAACCTGTTCCAGTGCCTCACCACCCTCATAGTGGAGAATTTCCTCCTTATGTTCCATCTAAACCTACCCTTTTTTAGTTTAAAGCCATTGTTCCTTGTCCTATCACTACATGCCCTTGTAAAAAGTCTCTCTCCAGCTTTCTTGTAGGCCCCCTTTAAGTACTGGAAGGCTTCTATAAGGTCTCCCCAGAGCCTCCTCTTCTCCAGGCTGAACCACCCCATCTCTCTAAGCCTGTCTTCACAGGAGAAGTGTTCCAGCCCTCTGATCATCTTCATGGCCCTCTTCTAGACTCGCTCCAACAGGTCCATGTTCTTTTGATGCAGCCCAGGATACAGCTGGCTTTCTGGGCTGCAAGCGCACATTGCCAGCTCATGTTGAGCTTCTCATCAACCAACACCCCCAAAGTCCTTCTGCTCAAGGCTGCTCTCAATCCATTTTCCACCCAGCCTGTATCTGTGCTTGGGATTGCCCCAACCCAGGTGCAGGACCTTGCACTTGGCCTTTTTGAACTTCATGAGATTCGCATGGGCCCACCTCTGAAGCCTGTCAAGGTCTGGATGGCATCCCTTCCCTCCAGCGTGTCAACCGCACCACGCAGCTTGTTGTGGGTGCACTCAATCCCACTATCTATGTTGCCAACAAAGATGTTAAACAGTGCCAGTCCGAACACTGACCCTTGAGGAATGCTGTTGGGATCACCCTGCAAGGGCTCGATCTTGAAGAGAAGGAGCTGTGGCATTGAGAAGATGGTAAACAACAAAGGAGGAAGTAAAAGCGCGGGATATTTTTGTGAGCGGCCAAGGGGAGGTACTGGAGTAGAGGAAGGAAGGAGAATGGTTAGAGAAAAGCACGTGGACACCTGCAGGCAGCCAATCCTGACTGTGTGAGAAGTGTGTGGACTATGTGTACTAACCAATCAGGATGCATTTTGTGGTGCGTGAGAGAGCTGTAACACTATAAAATGCAAGTGCCTGTAGCAATAAAGGTCTTTGGCTTGAATCCCCACCAGAGTTCATGCCTTAATACTCTGCAGAACACCACTCATCACTGGTCTCCACTTGGACATCAAGCTGTTGATCGCAACTCTTTGAGTACAACCATCCAGCTAATTCCTTCTCCACTGAGTGATCCATCCAACAAATCCATGTCTCTCCAATTTAGAGACAAGGATGTTGTGTGGGATAGTGTCAAATGCTTTGCACAAGTCATTACCTATTTTAATACAAAGACAAATGTACTTACCTTCTTAAAAATGATGTTTTCCCTAAATATTTTCAGATTGTATTTAAGAAGCATACAAATGGTCACAGTCGATGGACTAAAAATATCTGGACTTTTTGCAGTTAATTTATTTTTAAATTATTGTCAGAATGCGAGGCGATTTCTCTTTAAATATGTCAGGAGAAAAAGTTTGAAAAAAACCACAATTATTACATTTGTGCCAATAAAGATTAGGCATCATTTCAGAAATATTTCTTTGTTGAATACAGTATGCATTCTTACATTTTTTTATTCTATTCCTTATTGATTTTACTTGTTTGCATGATTTAATTTCATCAACACATCAAAACAAATTGTGATATTTAGCCACAAAGCAAAATAAATTGCAAGTGGTCATAAAAAACTCATATAGTTATACAGTTTTACTTCATCATTTTCACTTTTAACAGAGTCAGCATAACACTGTTCACAATCCCTTCAAGGAGAAATTGTTTAACTTCTACTATATATGGTATTCTGTAACTTCTGACAATTGGATTTCAGCTCTTTCAGCCCATGTTTGTAGCATTCCTTAAGGACACCAGCTCCTTTTTTATAAGTTGTGCTCATAAATTATTTTCCTGTATTTTCCTGTGCTCTCAGAAGCTCTGTTCCCCAGATCTACCCATATTCTATTTAACCACCTAAAACTAAAAATGGCCCTTTCAGGCAATTCAGTCATAGTCTATTTGTCTGTGATTTCATTTTCAAGCAGAGCATTTCACAGTATTCTTCCTCTGTGTCAAAATATGGTTTTTGCCTAATAAAGCTTCATACCATAGCTTAATGGGAATTTAAGGATGGCTTCTATAGATTGACAACTATTTGAACCAAATGGCCACTTGCTTGCCATCATACTGATGTAGGAAAATAGCCTTGCAGCTTGCAGTTTCCTGTGAAAGAATGACTGCTGAGATCTGGTTTCTTTGACCTGATCCCCCCACATAATCTCTACTATGGTCAAAATAAGTTACCCCTAATATCCAGCAAGATTTTTTACTCAGATGGTTCCTGATCTCTGTCTGTTCCCAGAACCTGCCTATTTTGCTTAAGACTCAAGCTTTTCCTATGAAGGCAACTTCCCACCATAAATGCTAGGTAGCATGTACTCTTTTACATTTCCAGAACAAAATTCTTCAGAGGGACACTGCCTCCTCATGTTCACTGCAGAAAGATTTAAAGGACTGTCCTTTCAAAAGATCTAATACCACCTAACAGGTAATATGAAGAATGCTATTAGTCACTTCTAAGTGTGGCTTATAAGCATTCCCTAGACTAGAACTGTAGCAAGCCAAGTGGTCTCCTCCTCTCTGTCTGGTAGAGGTGGAAGTTCACTAGTGAAGACACACACATGACACTTGATAGATTCACAAGCACATGCACATTCGTGGATCCCCCAAATACCAGCATGCCCCACTGTGTCCATCAACTGCCCCTGTCCAGATCCCAGGCCTTCTTTTACCCACCCCACAGGTCTCCTACTCACCGGCTCACAGACAGATGCATGCACTCACGCACCCATCCCCCAGGCACTCCACACTTGGGGGTCCCCCACATACCAGCATGGACCCTCTATCTATCTGATAGCCATGCCTGGACCTGGGGCCTCCTACTCACAGCTAGCACATCTTGAAGTTCGCTAGTGAATACACTCACCTACACTCAGAAGCTGGCATGAGGTACACAGGCTTGGACCTGTGGTCCCACTCCAGCCACTGGCACTGAGTCCCTTGCTCACTTCACTCACACTGGTTGCTCCCAGTGACTAACAGCTGAGACCCTCACCCACAACAGTAACTGGTACTGAGACCCTCATTGGTTGTAGTTGCTACTACCACAAGCCCAGGGGTTGCCTACACCCTTGGTCTGACTCCAGTTGCTGGTCCCAGATTCACTAGGCCTTGCAGCCTCCTGCACACACAGCCACACAAAAACACATCCTGCTCTCTCCCAGTAGCTGGTTTTTGGGACACACAACATTACTACCCCAGTGATTGGTGGTTGAGACTTTCCCATCTGCTCCAGCCACTGGCCCTGAGACTCCCACTGGTTCGATTAGCTGACACCAAGGCTGGGGTGCCTACAGCCCTGGTCTGACCCCAGTAGCTGGCACTTAGTCTTTGCAGCACTCCGACACGTGGGATAGAGAGTGAGATTAGAGAGAGAGATAGTTAAGAAAGGATTTAATAAGAAGACAGGACAAACTGCAGTGATCAGGCACAGGGCTCTGTCAGACAACCATGCTGACCCACTCTGGTTTACATGCAACCCTCCCCTTTTATACCCCTTCAGGTCTGTTCCTCCTTTGTTCCTTCTCAGTTCTCTGTTTATATACATTGCCTCACTGGTTTGCATATTTCCACCAATAAAACCATCCTCCAGTATCCCAGATCCCCAAGTTTGCACCCTTCTCAGTTGCAAAGTCCAGGTTGGCACCCTTTGGAGTGATGCCTGAAGTTTCTTGATAGCCCATTGATTGGTTTCTTGTCATTGTTTCTCTTACTTCTTGTTTGTCACATCTGTGTTTTGCTTATTGCCTTCCCCTTTTCCCTATCATCCCATTTTGACAGGGTCCTCAATCAGATGATCTTACTCAAATAAGCATTCCCACACTCTGCATGCCCATACCAGTTAGTGTAACCAACCAGGTTTGGTTCTTGTTACTATCTCCATTTGCTGGTCAGGTTTGTTTTTCTGCATGTTTTCATTTCCACCTTTTCCTTAGTATCACATTTGACAAGGTTGTTGATCAGATAACTTTAAGGATGCAAATGCTCTCTCCTACCACATACCCTCATAAAAAGTTTATTTGTACAGTGCATGTGTTGTGTGTTTTTTCTCAACTCGGCTACAGACAACGGGTAGGAGATGTGCCCCAGACAAGGTGGAGAATTAGATGCAGATATGATTCGATAACTCAAGGTTCTAAGTTTCCAAACATAATGATTCTGGAAATTAAGAACAACATAGTAATGTTATTTTCAAATACTGCTGAACAAATATATGCAGTAAATTCAATTTCATGACCTAGCTATTGCGTCTTTTTTACTCCAGGTCAATATAGGAAAATATAGTGCAAAAAACAGATTAACATTTTAACAGTTTGTCCTAAAGGGGAATAAAAATCCTAAAAAGGAACTGTGTCATACCTGCTATGAGAATTAAATACAGTTAAATTCAAAGGGCAAATTCATAAAAAAATACTTATCAAAAATAGTTTGCAATTGTAGGTGTCAGTTCTTTTTTTAGTAGACGAACCATGTGCCATCTGTTACTTAAATAGAAATATTTTTCTGTCATATTTACAATATACTATTTTGTGGAACTGAACAAAGATTGAAAGATTTTTTTAAAATATATTTTTATTCATAGTTTGCACTGTGCAAGTTACACAGCATGTCCAATTTGTAGATTTTTCTCATCAAGTCTGAAATGTATCATTAATTGGGAAAGGTGAATTTTTTCATAACCTTTACACAGATATAAGTAAGAGGAGATGTTCTCTATAATATGGTTGAAAAGCTAAATGAAATAATAAATAATGATGTTATAGTATTTTTGTGATTTTTTTTTTTTTTATCGTCACCTTTGTCACCTTAATGATACTGCTGGATATAGAGAAAAGTTCATCTTCAGTTAGTGTAAAGAGCTCCTTAGGATTTATGCAACTACAGTGGTATAAAGTAAATTTTCTCTTTTGGTTATTTTCTTTTACTTTGACCCTCTGTCACTGTTGATATAGAGTTTAATTTTATTCTCACAGTCACTCAAGCAGAGTCCTGTGTATGGACAGAAGACTCCTCAATGTCACATAGGCATTATGGCATTCCAGTAGCGTGGAATATTTTTGGAAGGTGCTACACTTTCAGAAGTGTGACTGTCTCTATTTTTGTTTTCAAAGCTAGTGAAAGGAAATTTGGTGAACAGTTTCTTCACTTGTATCTTGTGGAGGGAAGACCAACAGTTCGATTCAGCTGTGGAAACTCTCAGAACATTCTGACTGTATCTGTCAATCAATCCATTAGCAAGGGTATACTTATCCCTATCACAATAAGGTAAGAACTTACCACTGTGTTACACTAAAGAGTTTTAGTCATATATATTGAGCAATAAAATGTCTTCACTTTTTTTTTTTACAATAAGTCATATTGGAAAGCAAAATTGTATGCATATTCGGAAACCTTTTGTATAAGGTGGTGTCCTTGACTGAAAATACATTTAAGTTCACACAGATTAGTTCAGTCCTTTGGAGAACTTATGAATCATTCAAACTCCAGGCACTTTTACAGACACAGATAAAGTCAGTTTGAGAACTGAAACAATTTAAACATAATGTTGGAGGTTACAAATGGGTAGCTCATAATTAATGCTTATTAATTTACACATGGAATAAAGTAGGTTTGTCATCAGCATTCTAGTGCTAAATGTAGGACTAATTTATTGTTTAATTTTAAGATGAAAAATTAACATGCGCATGCTAACAACATTGCACAATGCAGTAAACTGTCGTATCTACATATGCAACTGTACAGTCAGCAGAATACAATGGTGGCTGACCAGTGCTGTCATTTTTCATCTAGTACAGAATAGTTCATAGAATGGTTAACTTATAATTTTGGAAAAGGTATTGGTATCATGTCTTGGTAATGGATTAACTTTTTTCCACTCATGGAATTTCATACGTGCAAGTTAGGAAAAAGGTAAGAATGAAATAATACAGATGTTGTGTTACATTTGTACTAGTAACACTACAATAATGGTAAAGTATTTAACATTTATTTTAAAAATATTTTAGAAATAATTCTGATGCTCATATAAAATTTCAAGTTACTGTGATTAAGATATTATTTTATTTATTACATAGTTAAAGTATCAGAGCTAATTGCTGCACCTGAACTGTATGCATTTGTGATGTGAAGGGACTTATTGCACAAGTTATTAAAATAAAGGTAGTTTTATCTAGGACTATTTTTTTCTGTTAGAGGATGGGATATGAAGGAGACTGCAAAAGTTACCCTGAAACATGCACATCAAAGTTCCAGAAATTACCTTCTTCCTACCAAAAAAGGAAAATAAAAGCATCGTAGGAAGATTTTTGTATTTTCCTTCTGAACTGTTTCTGTATGATATAAATGTTGTAAAATTCTAAAATGCTGTTCATGCCAGGAGGTTTCTGGCATATTTTATGAACTTCTGAACTGTTTCTTTATGATGTAAATGTTGCAAAATTCTAAAATGCTGTTCATGCCAGGAGGTTTGATGACCTCAGTATATAGAGTAGATTGGTATGGGAAGAAAAAACTGTTTATGCTTTTTTTGTTAGATTTTATGCTTACCCCATAAGTTTTGCCATATTCTTTTAGAAACAAACTTCTTATAATATAAATATAAAACCTCTTTGTCTTATATGGAAGGATGAAAGGATCTACCATTTAATAAACTGTTTCATTTCCAGCTTATATTTCTTCTCAGACACAGGTCTGTACGTTACTCTTATGCTCCATTTGAAACAGTTTTTTTTCCTTTTATTCTATATGCCTAGTATTAATGAAGCAAAGTCACATAGAAAATATTCAAATCTAATTACTTGTTAGCTGACAGTATATTAATTTATTTTAGAGTTTTTGTACAAATTGTAAATGTATATAAAATTTACAAAGAAAACTCTGTCCCTTCCTCTCCCTAGGATCTAGCAGATAAATAATTCTTTTCTCTTAGAAGATACTTGACAGAAGTATACAGCTCAATACTAACAAACAGTTCTAAGTTTGTTTTTTAATATCAGAGAATACTCTTGCATGAGACATTGGTCAGCTAACTGTCTGTACTGTATTAGCTGTGGTAGCATTGTCTCTACTTCGTAAGATTAAGACATTAAAATGCTAGTAATATTTTAGCAACAAATGCAGCTAAAGAGCATTGAAAGGATTGATTCTAGTTATAGAGTTCAAGTTCACACTGAAAAATAAATTTATTTCCCTCTTTTTTACCTTGAAATTAACACCTGTATATTTATGGCTTAGTTCTGCATATTGTTACACTAAAAAGTAATGTCAGTTCAATTTATACGTTACCTTTGTTTACCGGAATTTATACTGCTGTCTTTAAAACAGTGGCATACTAAATAACCTGCAAAGTTTGATTGTAGACTGTGACTGGCGGGGATTTACATGCATCTGAGTTTATGGGCTTGGCCTTCAAAATGACTAGTGATTATTCTTGTGAGTCCTTCTAAAATGTAGAGAGAGCAGTATATCCTTCACCAAGCAGCAATAAAATTGTAATCCTTCAGCAATCATCCTTAACCTCTGCCAAAGAAAAAAGCAAACTTGACAAGGCATTTGTAGCCCCCCAGGATCTTGTATCATAGGCTATAAAATATGAATCCATGACAAAAATGTTGATTTATGTTCTCTAGTGACTGTTGAAGATAGATAACTCTATCTGTATGTTTTACCTGCAAAATTAATGAGGCTATTCCCCTGTAATGCAGGAAAAGAGACGAAGACTGGAATAACTATTTTTTCACTGTTTGAAAACAATTGGGAGACAATATTTCTGTTAAATTTGACTTTGAATAAGACTATATGATCATATTTGACAGATATTCTGGTTCTGGATGCAACTATGGCTCCAGTGGATAAACAGCATAATTAATGCCACCAATAAAATCTATAGAAACAGTTTTTCATCATCTTAAACTTTTTCTTGCTAAATCCACCATATACAGGAAGCTAAGACATCCCCATAGTTTACAGCTATTACTTTCCCTTAACTATATGATTAGTTTCCTTAGATATAGCCATTTCTTTTGAACCTGATGAAGCTCAAATGAGTTTTAAATGTTCAGCCACTGTCTTTACAGTCCTTTTAAAACAACAGTTTTATAGAAAAAAAAAAAAATAAAAGTCTGATTGCTTACTTTCTTTGCCTTGCCTAAAGAAACCAGAGACCTGTTTCAATCCAATTTCATTCATTGTTTCCATTTCTATTTATTTCAGATTTGATTGCCAGTTTTGAAAATGTGCATTTCTTTGGGTTTAATTTTTTGTGGTTTCATAATTAAGAATGTATTGATCTTTTCAGTTAAAGCTTTGAGCACATACTTCAGATGTAGTCTGGATTGCTTTTATGGATTTGTTCTTTAAAATTGAACATTAGTTTAAACACATTTCATTCCATATGTAGGTTCTGAAATGCATTTGCCTGATGCAAAATGTGCTGTACATTATTTGTAGTTAAAGTGATGTGACTGTGACTCAGGACAGATGGGGTTTCTTCAGTTCAGTGGTTGAAGGAAAGTAACTTTAACAAGCAAGAGATTGAGAACATCAAGTCACCAGGGTTTTGATTTTTCTAGATAGTGGGATGGATTTTAGCTTTTAGAGTAGGTATATTGATTTTTTTAGACATCTTACACTTTTCTTCTCTAAATGATAATTTTAAAAGTTTAGATTGTCTGTTCTAGACAGTGATGGGAGACACCAGATTCTTTTCTGTTTGGAAGATTTTAGGCAAGCACTAATTAAAATCTTGCCTGTATAGGACAGTGTCATTCTTTTACATCTTATTTACCTGCAGAATTGTCAGAATTTTGCTCTGGAATTTAATGAACATAATGCCCATCCCCACAAAGCTTTAGTGTTGTATTATGTACATTAATATTTCATGTATCTTCCAAGTGAACATATTGAATGTAGTTGTTGTCTGTCACACTTTAATTAGTGGTATGGATGTAAGCATTTACTCATAGCTGAGAAGGACACCTTTAGCTGTCCATAAAAGCATTTATTTGTTAAATTATTCAGTTAATGTTGTTTGGCCAACTATAGCCAAGACCATACAGTTGTACAGAAGCTGCTGAAGATTATTTGGTCTTCATGCTTCAAAAGCTGATGGCATGTTCTGAACAGTGAAAGTCCTAAACATGGGTTTGTACGTCCACATGGAAACTTCGGCAAGAGGTAGTGTACTGAATGCAAACTACATGATTATATTATCAGTGTCCATGTTTTTACCTACACTTCCACTTCCTCCTTGTCCACAGAAGATACAGTTGTTTGCACTGATGTTACAAAGTTTTTATTGCATGTGCACTCGCAAATGTGCTTTTAAAAAGAGCACGTAAATCACCGTCCATACAATCTGTCAACTTATTTTGAGTCCTGGGGTTTAACTATTTCCTTTCATCATTCCAGAGATATGTATGTTTTCATATTGGTGCATACTTTTGACATCATTTTATTAGTATTTACAGGTGCCAGGTGCTCTGCATAGCGTGCAAGTATTACTGAAAATCACATTAAATCTGTAAAACAAAAAACTACTAATTTTCTGATGTTTTTCTATTGTTTCCAACACTACTAGTTACCTAGGAATACAGGAATTTTTTGTTTGACTAATTGGAAACATCTGAGCAGCTCTTTGTAAACATCAATGACTTTGCATCTGAACAGCTTGTATAGTGCAGCCTATATTCACGATGTGTGGAAGACATTTTGCTGTCTTCAAATACTCCTAAGCTTCATATTTGCAATACTGAGTTCCAACGTAATCAATTGTGTGATGAATGAGAGTTGGAAAGGTGTTTTGGTAGATAACTTGAGCCAACTTGATGCAATATCACCATCATCTTATCACACCTCCCTTTTTCAAAAGTATTCGATGGTTAACAGTGAAAGCAGTCTGGGAGAGATTTAAGAATTATTATTCTATTATATGAATTTATAAATTGATAAAGAAAACGTTTGGATGTGGTTTTGAAATGGAATATCTTACATACTGTATATTTTAATTTTGAATTTTAAGTCAGCACATACATGAATCATACCCATGTGGATGTTGTGTTGCATAAAACTGGAAATGCTGCAGGACATTAAGTAGATTTAATAAATTTTGAATTTAACTTGGAATTACTTTTAGAAGGACTGTATATACAACTATACATATTTACATATACTGCATTTTCTATAGAAATTGCAAATCATGATAACTCAGCATAAGTCTTAGCGGAACAAAACCTAAAAATGGCTTTCATAGAGATGATATTCCACTGAAATTATCTGCAGTTGATGATGGTTTATCAGGCCTTGTAAGAACATTAGTGGACTCAGTTCAGTTTGTAATTATATCTATTTCATAAAACCATCATCACATTTGCCACTATAAGGTAGGAAGGTTTGTTCAATGTATTCTTATGTAATGTTCGTTTTCTGAAAACCTTAATCCCAGTTCCACCAATCCAGCTGTTAGTTTTCCATAAGTAAATCACTACATCTGTTATTCAGTCTCAAAAATAGTCCCATAATACATGCATTACATCAAACTAATGCATATAGATTCTTGTATATGTAATTAAAATTGACCTTTTGATGGAACATTAGAATCAACTAGTTAAAATTTTCTGTGTGGTCTGTAGCTGAAATATTCTCATAAAGACTATAGAAAATACTACTTTTTGGTTTTGTTTTAAGTACAGATTTTGTGTTTGAACATAACATTCAATGTGTTTAGAAACATATGCCACTTTCTGAAACTATTTGTTTGCTTTCATTCAGCAACAGTATTCTATATTTCATCAGTGATCTGTCAAATCCAACAAATCAACTGCTATGGCTATTCCAGTTCATTAGCTACTGGCTTGAAAAGCAGGTGTTCGAATTCCTGTACCCTTCATGCTTTGGCTTAGACTAGGTCTTCTTAAACTAACTGATCTTACAGGAATATCTCAAGAACATAGAAACATAAAATCACAATTATTTAGGTTATAAGGCACCTCTTGAGATCATCCTGTCCAACACTCCTGCTCAAGCAGGGTCACATAGAGCATGTAGGACCATGTCCCATCAGGTTTTTAATACCTGTAAGAGGCTTCAGTTCCTTACTCATCTTTGTGGCCTTTTGCTGAACTCGCTCCTGTAAGTCCATACCTTTCTTGTACTGGGGAACCCAGAAAATGGATACATCACTCCAGATGTGGTCTCACCAGTGTAGGAGATAGGGGGGAAATTACCTCCTCTGACCTGAAGGGCAGTCTTGCCAGTAAAGACCGAGGTAAAGAAGGCACTATCTCAGCCTTTTCGAGGTCCTTTGTCAGTATATCTCCTTCCCTATTCAGTAGTGAGACCATATTTTCCTAAGTCTTCCTTTTGCTGCTGATGTTCTTGTAGAATTTTTTCTTGTTGCCCTGCATATCACTTGCCATAATCAAGTACTGGACAGCCTTGGCTTTCCTAACCATTTCCTTGCAAGATCAGACAGCAACTCTATACTCCTCCTGGATCACCTGCCTGTGTTTACATGCCTTATGCACTTCCTTTTTATGCCTGAGTTCAATTAGAAACTTAGTGTTCACCCATGCAGTCCTCCTAGCTGCATTTGCTTGATTTCCTACTTGTTGGGGTGGACCTTTCTTGAGCTCATAGGAGGTGACATCTGACTATCAACCAGGGCTCCTGGACCACTCTTCTCTCCAGGGCCACATCTCATGGGTTTCTTCCAAGCAGATTCCTGAAGAGACCAAAGTCTGTTCTCCGATGTCCAGGGTTGTGCTCCTGCTTTTTGCCTTGCTCCCTCCTCTTAGGATCCTGGATTCTACTGAAGCCAAGGCTGCTTCTGACTTTCATGCCTCCAACCAGTTCTTCCTTGTTTGTAAGTAACAGGTCCAGCAGAGCACCTGCACTTACTGGGTCCTTGATCACCTGTGCTATAAGATTGTCAACTCTAGAAATCTCCCAGATGGCTTGAGCCCTGCTGTATTGTCCCTCCAGCAGATACTTGGGTGGTTAATAACTCAGATTCTAGTTCAAAAATTCTGCCAAACACTTTTGCATCTTTGTCTTAATTGCATCATGACCAGGTTGATTGCTCTATTCTATTATGAGAACTGTTTGGCTTTAGTGATTTTTATCTCCTCAATGTGGGCAAAGCCTAGTAGAATACACATCCTAAATAGTATTTCTATGGTAAATAGTTGCAGACTACTGTCTTATTAGTTCCATACAGTGCATATTGGCTTAAGAATTCTCTTCTTTCACTTTCTTTTTTTTAATGCAGTCATCCTCAACATAGATAATTCATTGAGCTTTTTATGGCAGCTGTGTTAAGGGGAGGGTTGAAGTGCTATCTGCTTTGGCCATGATTTTTTTTCTTTTCCCTTGAGCAATATGGTTTTTAATAATGCAGTTATGATTTTATTTTGTTTTTTATAATTTCTAGCTGGGTAAATTTATTCTCTCGTATGAAATTGAATTTCTATCATTAACTGATTTTGGATGGTTTATTCCAAAGCGGCTCACTACAGACCAGCTCATGGAGTCACAATCTTTCATCTTCTTATTCATAATATGTCATTCTAGTTTTCTCTCAAAGAGCAATATTACTATAGAAGTGATATCTGCTGTGTTTTGTTATTTGCAAGTTATGGAGCTGCAGTAAATGTCATGTGAGCACCTGCAAGGATGGGTAGTCCAGAAGCTAAAACAACTGATGGAAAACAATGCATTAAAGAAAGTTTAACCTCTTCTGTTGCTAGTTGTGATTTTTCTTCAGTCTCTTTCAGGTATGTTCATATCAATATAAAATTTTAAGTGTGAACTGCAACAACAGTTGAGTAATACTGAGTAGCATAGCACAACACTGTCAGCTGTCTTTCCTGAAGTGGCAGGCATCCAGACCTCTTCTCACAGTTGTGGTGACCAGCACCCTCCATCATACTGAACTAGACTCTGAGTCACAGATGGAATACTGTGACCTGCCTGAAACCACAGAGGCAACAAGAAAGGCAAAATATATTTATCATATTTCAAAGACAAACATACTGAAAAAATATGAGACTGTTGATTACTTATGTTATTTAAGAAAAATTCTAATGAGTCATATTCACTCCATTTAACTTTACCTGCTTTCAAGTTAGGCATCTAGTCTAAATGAGTTTGTCTGTATAACTATGTGGATTTCTAGCAAAAAATAAAAATTCATACAGTATTCAGACTATTATTGCTCACTAGGCTTTTTTGCCATTCAGCAAAAACTTGGCAGCTTGTCTTTAGGTTATCTACCTCTATTGAAATATAGAGGTCAGTGTTTAAATGATGAACATTCTGAAAAGATACAAGAATGGGCTTACGAAACAATTTTTTTTTCTTTCTCACAATCTTTTTCCCCACTGATAATCCCTTCTTTCTCTTGCAATTACTGTAACTTCAAATCTACTTGAAAATTCAAGGTTCTGATGTTGTAAGCCTTAATGATAAAAGGAATACATTTTATAAATGTATTTTTAGTACCATGAAATATAATAGTGCAAACAGTGATAACGTTATTTGAATTTTAAACAAATTTATTTTTCTTAAGTCCTGTTAGTATGGTGCAGCTTCCAATCTCCTGTTGATCACGGAATTTGAAAAATTAGATTTTGTTGGTAATTTTATGTAATCAAATTTTATGTCAAATCTGGCCTTCTGGTAAATTAAATTCTGTCTGGGGGCAAATGCTGACTTTTAACTCAAAAAGATGCTCTGAACTTGAGCTTCAAATTGACATAGTAAATTCTTGTCTGCCCTTCAGTGTCCTGAAAAAAGAGGGCATAATTTAACCTCTATTCCTCAAGGTATCATCCACCAGAATCTAAACTTTTTACTTGATAGAATAAGTTACAGATGACTATATTCCCTATAAGATACAAAGTTCTTATTTTTACCTATATTATTATCTGTTTTAAGAATCATAGAATCATGGAACCATAAACTCTATGATTCTGTATTATTATCTGTTTTAAGAATGTAACATACTTCATTTGTATTACCCATGCTGCTACAGGGTATTTATAAGCACGTTCAACTTAGCATAATGAAGCAAAACCAGGTAACACAAAAATCACAGTAACATTGGCAGTAGTTTATTTTGGGTTGTATTTACCTTTGTAGAATGAACTAACTCATCCTAAAAGACGACTGGTAAATCTTGCCTCATTTAGAGACTTTTAGTGTAAAAACAAATCATTTGAAAATCAGCACAAGAAATCAATTCTACCAGTCTGCAGGTTTTTTTTGCACAAGCATAATATCCTAGGAACAGATTTATTTATAGTGTACATATATACATATTATATGTGTTGTGAGCTCCTTTCTTCAAGCCTGTGACAATTGGTGACCTTTGACTTCAATAAAGTTGTTCCACTTCCTAGACAACACTTATACTGAAAATAGAGAGATATATTTTGTTTCTCATTTGCAATGTTATTTTGCTTGCCTGCAGGCATAACTGTGTCATAACTATGTAAAATAATTAATCATTCATCACAAAGACCTTTCAGTAATGAACAAGAAATACAAAGAAATGTTTTATGATGGTGAGCAAAGAAAGAAATATTTCTGAAGCCACTTCTGTCTTGTCAGTGGTCATTTTGACATGCGTTAAGCTTTGTTTTGTATACTGACTGTCCCAGTGAGAGTGCCTGTATAACCTAGTGGTAGAATGGAATTTTTTTTAATCTTTCCAGTGATTAAGGTGCATTCCTGGCCAATAATTTTGTTGCATTTCCACCATTCTCCATCTCTAAAGTAGGTGACCATACTTGAAAATAGTAACGAAGGTTGATATTCTCAGTTTTGGCCACTATTTTTATGTCCCTTTTTCCTAAGATAAATCGAACACTTGAGTAGTATCCCTCATACCCTGAATTTTATCGCTGTCAGTTATTGATTGTAAAGAAATACCAAGTGGTTCAGACAGCGTATTTTCATTGTATTTTTCCTCCTAGAATTGAGAAGGTAAAAGGAATAGGACTAATGAGGGATGCTTACAAACTTTGTCATATCAATATTCACATGTTTAAGCAAGATCAGAAGATTAATGACCATGGTAATCTCCAATGTTATGTTCAGTATTGCATTGTTACGCATATTACAAATATGTTGGTAATTAGGTAAGTGCATAGATTGTTAGTTTATCATGATATAACCTTCACAAAGCATGACTGAAGTATTATATAATTCATAACATTCTAACACCTTCCTGTTTAGAAGCCCCTCTTATAAAAAGTGACATAAACAATAGCTAGTGGAATTTTCAGGACCAAGAACAACCACAAAATCTCATTTTCCAAAGAAAGCTCTAGGATTAATAATCACATTAAAGAAACAGTTTCAATACTCTGTTGATAATTGCAATAGTTATTTATTACTTTCTTAGTGACTGATGTTACTAATAGCAGTTGTTAGTTTGTGTGATTTTACTGAAGCTCTATGTCACAATTCACTGGGTCTTCTAAAGACAATGAGCTGCAGAATTAAGGTATACAATATAAAACATAATGAACGCACATTTCATTATCTTTTCTTTTTAGATTTGGATTTTGCTATAATTTTAAAATTCCGAGTTTTGAAGAATTTCTGTATTTCTGCAAGGAAAAGAGCAAGATTAAAGTTCTAATAGTCTGTATAGCCCAATTTCTCTTTTCTGGATACATCTGCTTTGAAAATTATGATTTGCCTTTCAGCAATGCTACAGCTAAAGCATTTGTAAGTGTTCTTTTTGTTATATCATGGAAATTTTAAACTACATTTAACCTAAAATTCCAAAATTTTGCTAAGCTCTTTAAACTCTTCCTTCATGTATTAAAGGAGGCACTCCTTTAATGGTTCATACTGATCCTTTCAAGTGTGCTGTGGTCCTTTTTTTTCTGTGTGCTGCATAAATCATTGCATTCCAAGTACTGTTGATGTGATTGCATACTCACTGCGGTTTCTCTAGACAGATAGTTTCTGCTCCATGATCTCATGTGATTCACTTTCTCATCTTCTTGTTGCTGGATGAGACTGCATGAAACAGATAGTAAAGATTTCAAATTACTTGGCTGTTCCCTCTGTTCCCATGAAGAACCAGGATGCAGAGCCCTTCTGATCTGCTTGGAAGAAAGAACAGTTCTTTCACATACATGATAGTACAAAAGGATTTCAGTACTACTGAAGAGACACTAAGTATTCTGTGAAACAATGCAGGTCTCTGTGACTTGAAGGAAAAAGGAGTCACTGGATTACAGAGGGACTAATAAACAAAATTCAAGATAATCTGATATATTCAAATTTTTTCAATATTAAATATTTTGGTAGTTTCAATTTTAATTTATTTACTTCTAAATTATACAGAATTCTGAAAAATTCATTAGCTCATTGTCTGGTCACCCAGTGCTTCACACAGAGGATTTTTCAGACAACTATTTGGTTTCTGTTAGTTGGGCACAGCACATGGAACTATAGCAATAAAGTATATTACCAAAGAGCTTATGAAGGTGCCATGTTGTCTTCTTCCTAAGAAGTGAGATGATAGTAGTTTACACTGCTGAGTATTTGTGAGTTCTGAAGAGCTAAGCCAAAAAAAAGACATGAAAGCAAAGCAATTTTTTTTAATTCTCTTCCTCAAGCCTGTTATTACTTAAGTGGAAGATCAATACAGACATAAAATTGGTTCAGTGTGCTTGTAACAGTTCACAATTCTCTACAGGTTTGCTTTAGCTGAAAGCAATAGGAAGTGCTATTTGCTCTGTGGATATTGAAAATCAGTAAAAATTAAAAAACAACAGGCAGTTAGCCTTTGCATGAGTGTCTGAAAAAAAGACTCGTGGAGGGAAGGGGAAGAAAATGTATCTCCCAACAAGCCAGGCTGGCTCTCTGATACACGTCTGTAGAGGAATCAGAGGGCAAGTTTCCAGAAACAACAAAACAGGCAGTGAAGTTGTGCAGTCCAGACTGCTGTGGGGTTATCTGGATTTTCTTCTCTATGCTGAGAAGGGAGCAGTTCTTCTCAGTCTAGGTGATCAGTTCCTAGCTCAGCAGCAAAATGCCGATGTGGCTTAAAGAATCTGGTTAATCTTAGCTTGTTACTTAGTTTGCACAGTGCTAAAGTGGGAGTAGTACTTACCTACCTCAGAAAGCTGTTGAAAGGATTAAATGTATTTAGCAATCTGGAAACACTTGTATTACCACAGTTCTGAGGGCAAGACAAGTATTTAAAGAGATTTAAAAAAATGTGGCATTGAGATCCTGGTGCATGATCTGTATTTTGTACTATGGTCAGTCCAGCTCTGTGACCCAAAATCATCACAGGACCTCAGGTATACTAATTTGGGAACTCTGCTTCATACAGTTCCTTGGAAGTCATTTTAAATGGGGGCTGAGGGAAGGAAGAAACAGCAATGGTTATTCTGTGTTTTATTGTTATTTTAATTGTTACAACCTTATTTTTTCTAACTCCTTGCTTCTAAATAAATTTTTGGCAGATATTAAATATATAGTTTGCACATATTCAGAGAAGAAAGAACCAGTTTAGGTCTAGCTTTACATACTGGCAGTAAGAAAATTTGGTGCTGAAAATTGAATCACTTGATTAAAGAGAATATTGAGTAAAATTTACATGTGCATTTGTTAAATAGTCCTGCTTAGTAGTCAGGTTAAAGAGGGAGACATGTGAGCTGCATCTTCCTGAAAGTTTGAAAGAAACTCATTTAACACAACCTAGGAAGGAAAGTATTTCTCTCCCTTTGATTGAAGCACATCAATTATGTGATGAATTTATATTCTGGAATTGTAGTTAATTCAGGTGGGAAAAGATTTTTTATTCATCTCTCCACCACCTTGACTGACCTTGTTACCCTTTGCTTGTTTTTTGAAGCACACATTGACCTGGCTTTCTGTTACACCATAAACTGTTCATGAAACTTTCTTCTCTTCTTGCTTACCATTGTGTGCTGCTTGCCTTTTGTCCCACTCTCTTCAGCTTTGTTGATCTATTTTCTGCGTAGTTATCAACACTGCTGTTACATCTGTCATCACCTCCATCCCGAGATGCCTTGTCATTTTGTGACCATTTCTAGACCTTGTCCTTGACATGGTTGGAAATACGACATTAAATAAAAATGCACTTCACTGGAGGCTGATTGCAGATGGGAATTTAAGCGGCGGGTAAATGTAGCAGAAACTAGAGAGCAGACACCTTCACCAGAAACAGGTTAGGTGTGCAGATTTGTGCTAGTGTTACATCGTGCAGTTCAAACCAAGTAGAGACATTTTAAAATGGCTGTGACTAGTTCTTAAAGGCACTGCTGTTGTACTGGTACTAACAGGGAAGCCACGACAGTTGTACAATAAGACACTTAGATTTTCAGCTAATAAATTTATGTCCACATGTCAGTAGCTTAATCTGTTAGCAACGTGCGTGCAAAGTTTATAGAAAGAAGGTGCACGGGGTGCAGGTGCGCAGGCGCT
>NW_010515548.1:0-395 GCF_000687285.1 Phaethon lepturus
GGAGAAGTGCTCGCGCCGTGATCTGCCTTTGGTTCAGGCAGCCGAGGGCTAAAACGGTTTCAGCTGGTCCCGCGCGCTCGAAGAGGTCGAGTGCTGTGGAGAAGCGCTAAAAATAGGCGGAGGAGGGGGACACATGGGTGCTTGGTCTTACAAAGTCTTCGCTGGTCGGGCTCCCTCAGTAGAGCCTCTCGTGCCAAGCGCTGGAGACACGTGTTTCAGGAAAGCTGCGAACACAGGCGAGGAGGGAAGTAAGTGCCGGTGCGCACCCCTGCAGGGAGGAAACCAACCGGTCATTTTCAAACTCGTAGGATATTAAATGAAGGAATTTCACGTCCCGCGTGGCGGCAGAGCCCTGCCGCACCTCCAGCGGCAGGGGGGCCCGGCGGGGGGGGGGG